>NW_022992072.1:61456-196516 GCF_902827175.1 Gymnodraco acuticeps
GCAACACGTACTACTTACAATCTGTTCTAAATTGCAGTATCAGTCAAAGTAATCGCAATAAGTTATGTCAAAATCGTACAGCCGTAAAATAAAGACAGGAGATGCTTTTCAATGCTTAACTGACAGTAGGAATATTTCTTTCATACTCACTGACTTTTAAACATGATCGACTTAATTAACATGTAATCTTCTTTTCCATTGTCTCACTGCCAACACACACTCCACACCTGATCACTGGCAGAACCACTTTTTCACTAATGACGTGGAGGTTTTGTGTTGTGTTGTTGTTGGTGCTCAAAGTTCAAATCATTTAAACTTTGACCCCAATCCCTGCTGACCTTTCAAAGCCTGATTAGACTCAAGCTGCAGAAGAAGCTTGAACACAAAGGCAGCATTCAGCTCTCATTAAAGGGTAATAATAGCTTAATTAAAGAATGAATGCACATCAATTGTCTTTGGCATGAACGTAACATCTCTTGTTTATAAAGTAAATGGTTCTTCGCCCAGTGTCACGTGTAGAGAGACTTCAAACAGGTTCAAACCAAAGCTGCACATCACAACACACAGAGAAGAACAGAGGAGATCCAGCAGTGTTTCCCAAGTACAGGTAGCATATGTGAAAATATCTGAATAAAGTATTGTGGAGCTACACACCTAATTAAAAATCCTAGTTTGATCCATATTCTCTTAAAAAACATGATAATTGTAATGTATTTCTTAGTATATTTCCCCCTCTAACATCAAGAATCATATCGCAGTTACAATATCAGTCAAAATAATAGGTTTTTTTTTCAAAACGTCATCACATTCACTGTAATCCTGTCAGGCTAATCTTACTATTTGTGTTTTTTTCTGCATATTTTAGATGGAAAACACTGAGGAAGAGCAGGTCAGAAAAGACAGTGTCTCAAGTGTTAACAGGCGGAAAGAGGAAATGTTAACTTCATCCGAACCGATGAGTTAATTTGCATTTTACTTATAAATGTGCAAATTGGAAACAAATCATCTCCACGCACTACCTCCCTCTGCAGCGCCTCATTGGCTGACTGGCTGGAAGGCCGTGTTCCCATTGGCGGCAAGGAGCTCATCTCCTTCAGCGGCAAGCGTTCGAACTCAGCCCACTTTTTCTCGACGTCATCCTCGGTGCGTAGCCTCTGATTGGATCCCGCGCCGGTGCCCTTCCTGGACAGCACGGCCTCCCATTGGCTGCTGGTGTTCCTCTCCTCTTGCCATTGGCTGTGCTCCCGGCCCTGACCCTCGGCTGCCTCTCTCTGCCCGGCGGGGACGGGAACCGGAGAGAGCTCCACGTAGTCGAACCTGCGGTGAGTGGGAGGAGCAGGGGTCGGGGCTTCTGAGGAAGGGTCGGCGTGACGAGACGACGGGCGGCGGGACGACTGCAGGAAGCGGGAATGAGAGTTCTCCTTATCACTGCTGCCGTCTGGTAATCTGGAGAAGAAGACATACAAACAATAAATCAAGACAAATGGATGAATCAAAACATTATTTCTTATTTTCTGACCTCATGAATCCTGATAATTGGTGCAGGAATGAGTCCTAAATTAGTTAGCATTCATTAGTGTTAAACTCAGAGCCACATTTCATCTTCAACGTGCGATTGCCACAGATCTTATTTTCTGCAATATTCCAACATCCAATATGAAAAATCCCCAAAAATTAATCATCACTGCACCACTCTTTTTATATGAAATAAATAAGTAACTCATCACTTAGTCACCAAGGTTAGCGTAATAGGTGGACAGCATACAAAGCCTCAACATGAACCCTGGAGGCGCAGCTGGCCATGAGTCAGTGCTCCTGGTGGATTCATGAAACTTTCATTCATCTCTGACAGACAAAGTATACAGAGAATTCAACTCTAAGGGTCAAAGCTGTTAATACATATATTAATACAGAGCCTCTTATCTGAATTAGCCCAGCCTGAGCTGGAGCTACACCTCAAGTGAGCGATGCAGGAAGGCTGAGGCGAAGAAATATGCTGCTTTATTACGGCAGGAAGTTGCAACATACAATAACTGTTAGTATTTGAAATGCTTGAGATGGTAAAACCACTTTCTCTCTATGATTACACAACAAAAGCTCCTTATTGTTCTCATACTGCCTGTGCTGCAGCACCTCCTTTCCCCCTCTGTCTGAAACCAGAGCCCAGTCTGCTCTGATTGGTTAGCTGGACGGCTCTGTTGTGATTGGTCAACCGCTTTGAGATGTCCCGCCCCTTAGCCTATCACCTACAATGTGTTGGAGCGCTAGCCAATAGAAGCGTGAGTGTTACATAGTGATGTCACTATGTTCAGGAATTAAACAAAGGAGTCCAATGGAGGCGTTTCAGGCAGGGGGAAATTAGACATTTGGGATTTTAGCCTTTGTAGACCATTTACATGCACAAAAAATCCAAGGGGAAACCAACAAAAAGCATGATAGGGCCTTTTATTCATAAGGCGCTTTCACACCAAGTACTTTGGTGTACTTAGTTCATCAGTACTTATTTCATCAGAACTCTTTAGTTTTGATGAACTAAAGAGCAGATCGCGTTCACACTGGAATAAGTTCCCTGAAGGAAGATTAGTCAAATGAAGCCGCTGACGTCACTTCTTCTTCTTCCTCTGCTTTGGGTTTACTGGCAGGCCGCAAACAACTTCACGGCGTATACTGCCACCCGGAGTCCTCCGGCCGGAAGTCCCCGGAGTTGGGGACTGGCTTCAGGAGAAGCTGCTGGGACTCCCAGCAGCTTCTCCTGAAGCCTTCCGAGTAAATCGCCAGAACGCCGACACCTCCTCATCTCCACCGCTCCCATGTTTTCTTTTGTGTTGCCATAATTTATTCTCTCTCCGTTGGTGTGCGGGACTAATGCTAATGCTAATGCTAGCAAATAAAATGGCGGCTTCACAAAACTTTTCAGAGTTTTACGGGGCGTGGTTTGCAATCCGCCCAGCCAATCAGACATAGGAACCTTTTTCTCCCATGAAAGTCCCTGCTCTCTACAGGGACTGAAAAGGGGGTGGAAAGGTTCTCATGAACTAAATTCTAGTTCCGGCTTTTTTTGGTGTGAACGCACATTTTCAAGAACTATATCGGAACTATACTCCGGTGTGAAAGCGCCTATATTTACTGTGTTTATTTTCATTTTTAACTCATGTGCAATGTCTTTTTTTCAACATTTGAGGTAATATATATTTAAATAAAACCTTTTATATATAATGATTAAACAGGTATTTACTGTGTGAGGTCTGGAGAGCTGCTGGGTCTTATACACTTCTTTAAAACCTCGATCCAATTCCTCCTGATCCCCGCCGTCATGGCCGACAGAGTGTGAGCAGAAGAGTCCCTCGTCTGAGGAACAAAAGAGACAAAGAGAAACAGGTTCAGGAGAAACAAAGATGTGACAGAACTGGGGTGAGAGGGAGAGGATACAGAGAGGAAGAAAGGAGCAGGAGATGTGAGTCATGATAATAAAATAACAAATAAATGCAGGAGAGGAAATGGAGAGCGGGTGTGGTGATAGGAAGACAAAAAGGTGTGAATATAGAAAAATAAATCGGTGTATGAGAGGGATTAAGCTGTAACGGAGACACTCACCTGTACCTGAAACCCATAGTTCTTCTCCACGTCAAACTCACATACTTTCACACACGATTTGAGGTCAATCTCCCCGTCCAGCTCATCTTTCTGTACAGAGAACACAGCAAGGCACGTTTATTTATAAAGCATATTTAAGCAGAAAGGCAATTAAATGTGTGTTACAATTTTTTTTTAAAAAGCATTCAGATATAGTGCAACAGAAACACATTTTAAAAGTCAAGAAAGTACAAATTGAAACAAGATAAATACAGTAATACAAGAATATAAGTTACAATGCAGTGTGAGATTTCTGTGGAGCATGATAGCTAAACGCTGCTTCTCTTAACACTTTCACTCAACATGCCGTTGCGCTTCAAGTGGTCATCAAAGTGTTCATAATAAACATTCAAACAAACCTCCTCTGCACTCGAGTCTCTGTAGTACTTCAATCCAGCGTCAGTCAGAACAAACCAATGCTTCTTCCACTAAAGAAACAAAGAAGATATCAATTCATCCAAGAAATGAGATTTGAGAATGAACTTTTGCACGATAACGCAAATAATAAAGCACTATTACTACTTGATTATCAGAGCAAGACAAATTGGCATTATGGCCCAACCATTTATTAAAGTTTTATAAGTGAAATATATTGTTTTGTTGTGACTATTGATTGACCTAGTTCATCCATACATGTACTTTGTTAAGCCCCCGTCACACTGACTGTCCCGACATTGACACCAGATGGACACACGAATATGGAATTGTGAATTTTCGCACGAAGACGGCCCCGAACTTGGTCAACAGCCAAGCAACAGCCGAAGCAAGTACGATGCCTACAGAAGGCCACACGATGGCACCCGAACCACACACACTCCGTCATGTTGTTTCCATAGCAACAACAACTTCCTGTCAACAGCATAAACTCGCCCTCGATGTCATCGTACTATAATACGATGGCTACACGACGGCATTGCGAGGGCTTCACGTAGTCGTGTTGCCTTCCTAAGACAATCGGGCAGCTTCTTGTTTCCTTCGTATTGTCTTCGTGAGGCGAAAAATGCCCGATGGCACCGATGATCAGATGAAGATGACACGATTTGACAAGATGCTCTCACGAGTGCCTTACGAAGGGCAAAATGGACACACGAATTCAACACGAAAATGAACCTTCGCAAGGTCTTTCGAAAAATGTGTTGGCATGCCAAAGATTTTGCCACCGCTCACGAAGTTGCTGCCTGAGAAACTCCACCGGCGCTCATACGATGGCTTAAGATGCCCTCACGAATGGCCCGATGTTACGATCAGAGCCGAATTTGAACATTTCCTTTATCGTGTGTCCATCTGGTGTCAATTTCGGGACAGTGTGACGCGGGCTTTAGGAAATACAAACCCATATTTTCACATGAATAAAAAAGACGATAAATAAATTACTAATTGTACGCATTAAATCCAACAGCAGTTTTCAATATGAAGGAACAAATATATATAATCTTGTGAATTAAGTATTGTAGTGATGTAGAGATGACTGAGCCTACAAATGGTAATGTACACACTTAAAGAAATGTTTTGTATGAGACATATTCTCTTCAAAACCACACCCACGATCATTTAAAGTATAGTTTCATGAAAATAACAATGCAAAAATGTTCCAATATCATGCATCACTTGCAGTTGCAATGTCAATGAAAACAGTTCAAATGAGGATTATTTTCCAAATTCTTCAGCCCTGGTTTGAAAATGCAACGCCTACAGTAAGGCTGCATATTAACAGCAGTGTGTGATGTGTGTGAGGAGAAGCTCATCATCACTGGAGCTCTCAGAGACAGCTGTTCTGCCTGCAGAGCTGTGAGAATGAGCTGCTATCACCTTACACACAGCCTCTCAGCTAGGAGAGGAAGAGGAGGGGGGAGGGAGGAAGAGGAAGAGGAGGGTGGTGGAGATGGAGGAAGAGGAGAAAGGTGAAGAGGAGGGTGGGGAGTGTGGAGAGGGAGGAAGAGGAGGGTGGTGAAGATGGAGGAAGAGGAGGGTGGTGAAGAGGGAGGAAGAGGAGGGAGGTGAAGATGGAGGAAGAGGAGGGTGGTGAAGATGGAGGAAGATGGAGGAAGAGGAGGGAGGTGAAGATGGAGGAAGAGGGAGGAAGATGAAGAGGGAGGAAGAGGAGGGAGGTGAAGATGGAGGAAGAGGGAGGAAGATGAAGAGGAGGGTGGTGAAGATGGAGGAAGAGGAGGGTGGTGAAGATGGAGGAAGAGGGGGGAGGTGAAGATGGAGGAAGAGGGAGGAAGATGAAGATGGAGGAAGAGGAGGGTGGTGAAGAGGGAGGAAGAGGGAGGAAGAGGAGGGTGGTGAAGATGGAGGAAGAGGGAGGAAGATGAAGATGGAGGAAGAGGAGGGTGGTGAAGAGGGAGGAAGAGGAGGGTGGTGAAGATGGAGGAAGAGGAGGGTGGTGAAGAGGGAGGAAGAGGACGGTGGTGAAGATGGAGGAAGAGGAGGGTGGTGAAGAGGGAGGAAGAGGAGGGTGGTGAAGAGGGAGGAAGAGGAGGGTGGTGAAGAGGGAGGAAGAGGAGGGTGGTGAAGAGGGAGGAAGAGGAGGGTGGTGAAGAGGGAGGAAGAGGAGGGTGGTGAAGATGGAGGAAGAGGAGGGTGGTGAAGAGGGAGGAAGAGGAGGGTGGTGAAGATGGAGGGAGATGAAGATGGAGGAAGATGGAGGAAGAGGATGATATTTGAGTACAATATATGCTCTTACCTCTCCGCTGTCGTCCAGCTTGGACATCCACCCCTTCTTGAAGTTCAGGAGGTCAGGCTGAGGGGAAGCAGGATGTTAGTGACGTCTTCTCCATGTTCATCTTATTTATGACTCGGTTTCAAATAAATCTCATGCTTTTGTATACAGAATAAAAAAGACAAGAGACATGCCTTGAATAAAAACAGTCTTACATATTCAGACGTTTAGAAGCTGATTGCAAGACAGTGATATAAACGTTAGGAAGGAACTGTGCTGTCTTTATCCGTCAAGGTCAGTCATTTGTTTGACCTTTCATCACGAGCAGGCCTCAAAGGATTCACAGAGAGAGGAGACCGAAGCTATCGCAGGGTGGGGCAAACTCAATATAGTTACATCTCTTTACAAGTTAAATAACAGCAACCATAATTCCTTTCTTTATCATTGTTCATGAAGTAAAAAGAGACAATGCTGCGGACATATTCTGCCGCAAAGACCGTAAACCAGTTTCCTCAAAATGTGATGATCCCAGATTAAGATTAGGCAATTTATTCTACACATTTTTTCTGTACATTCCTCACTTCTCTTATCTCTCACTAACATGTACATTCCTCACTTTTTAATCTCTTTCTGAATTCATCATTCCTTTCACTTCCCTCTCTGTTAATGTGATTTCTCTCTCGTCTCTTCCTGGAATAAAACAAGTTAATCTACGCTGCTGCCATGTTAAGGTCTGGTGACTCAATAGACCGTGTAAACTAGCATTATTAAAAATGATCACACACACACACACACACACACACCACACACACACACACACACCCACACACACACACACACACACACACACACACACACACACACACCACACTACACACACACACACACATCACACAACCACAGCACACACACACACACACACACACACACACACACAACACACACACACCTACACACACACACACACACACACACACACACACACACACTACACACACACACACACACACACCACACACACCACACACACACACACACACACACACACACACACACACACACACACACACACACACACACACACACACACACACACACACACACACACACACACACACACACACACACACACTATTAAATTAATCTTCAACTTGTTTAAGTGATTTAGCATTTTGAGCAACTATTAAAGAAATAAAAAGTACAAATTCAACTATTCCAGATTCTTAAATGTTTGTATTTTCAGGTTTTTTATTACAAATGATTACTTAAATATCTTTTAACTTTTATTTTTCACAAAACCCAATTTATCCCGGGAAAATGAAGTATTCGGATTCTGTTTATCAGTGCTTCTCAAAGTGTGGTCCGCGGACCACTGGTGGTCCGTGAGCGCCCCCTAGTGGTCCGTGAGTATATTGGTAACATTTCACATTTTAAATAAATAAGTTAATTTAAGTTTTCCGCACTCTCACGGGAATATCTCCGCAATGGAGCGAGGTTAAGTTTAACTTTCGATTGCATGATATAGCCCAGCGCAACACCTTCGTCACACATGTTGCCACCTGTTTGTACCATTTTCAGGTGATTTGTAATCTGTTCTAGAAAAACGATGTGTTTTTGGATATTTGTGGAGTTAGGTGGTCCGCAAGTGTTTTTTTATTGGTTAAGTGGTCCTTGGTATGAAAAAGTTTGAGAAACACTGCTCTATGACAGTACATATTGGGCTTTGGGAAACTTTAATCAGCATTTTATTTACCAATTTTCTGACTAATTATATATGATATAAAAACTTTACTGTTTTTCAACCAAACACCAACTATTTTGTTTAAAAAAAAAAAATCATAGTTTTGATTGAGTTTCGAGTTGTGGACAAAACAAGAAACTCGATAACGTCATCTACTCTTAGGCTTTGGGAAACACAGATCAGCATTTTGCAGCCTCTTCTGACAAGTCAGCTTTTGGATTATTTGGGAAATAATCCGCAGATTAACCGACAAACACAAGCAGCTCTAATCTCGATTTATAATACAAAAGGAAGCTTGTTTTAGGGACTCTTCTCACAAGATCCTCGCTCAAAGTGCTCGACCACTGGAGCATAATGTGTCAGACTTCATCATGAATTCATGAAATGCTATCCAGTCGATACATGCCCACAGTGAGGTCAGAGAGCGGTTACATGAGCAGGACCCAGGAAGAACAGTCCTGCAGCATCTGCTCTGAATCAACCTGATGCCACAGTGCTTCTTCTGTGTTTTAGAATCCGCGACCTCGCTTTAAAAAGGTCAGCGACAGAGAGAAGAGGGTCAAACTCTGGGGACATTTTGAGACAACGTCCATTCTTTCTGACCCCTATCATCTGACGCTTCAATTCGAAGCAACTTACAAAAAGCGCACTCAACCACGAAGATAGACACTCAAAAAGCAAGAGTCCTACAAGTATATTACATTTCAATATGCCAAAACATTTTAAGTCTTACTGCATTATCTTCAAATAAGCCAAATAATTTCTACTCTGACATGTCTCCATGTTTTAATGTTCAACAAGCTCTTTCTCATACTGCCTGTGCTGCAGCACCTCTTTTCACCCTCTGTCTGAAACCAGAGCCCAGTCTGCTCTGATTGGTTAGCTGGCCGGCTCTGTTGTGATTGATCAACCGCTTAGAGATGTCCCGCCCTTTACCCTATCACGTACAATGTGTTGGAGCTCTAGATAATAGAAGTGTTACATATTGATGTCATGATGTTATGGAAGTAAACAAAGGAGTCCAATGGAGGTTTTTCAGTTGGTGGGTGGAGAGAAACTGTATGGGACGTTTTAGTTTTATCAACTGAAGGGAACACAGGGATTTTAGCCTCTGCAGACCATTTACATGCACAAAATCCTATAACACACTACAGGAAAGGGAAACCCCCCAGAAGCATAATAGGGCCCCTTTAATGCCAGAATGCCTAGTAAAACATGCTGTTTAGTTAAAGTACCTTTCCTAAGCCAATGATACATGTACATGCACTCATTGTGTTGACACATACAGCATTATAACGGTTTGGAGAAGCAATATTTGTTATGTTACTTTGCCAAGAAAGCTTTACCAATGTTTTGACAGCGTCTGTGTGTAAACACGTGTCACAGCTGGCTGTAAAGACTGACACCTAGAGTACAAGCTAACTAATGACTCTTCTGCTACTGTAAACAACACAAGGTGAAGCAACACAGCATGAGTAAATGTACAGCTCATCAGGGTAACTCCACGGAAAACAGACAGAAACATTTCAAGTTAGATATAAATTGCACATCCCTTGAGCCAAATAAACATGTACCAGAAAAGACCATCGAAAGATCTTCAACATAAAAGCAACAACCAAAAAACGGCTAGCTCCTGCAGAGTATATGTGAAGATGTAACGTATATGTAAAGTGTCTGTGTATAAAGAAGTACCTAAGTCTACTGGTTAATTTAAAGGTTCAGATTGTTAGACAAGGTAGATATAAACTCAAACATAGACGTTGGTTTATAGGTAAAGATATTCAGAAGCAGTATATAAAGTGATCTGAAAGACACATTTATATCATAATCCAGTAATTTATATGATTCTGAAATTGGACATAAAGCACAGAGAGTACTTTTCCTATTTATTTTTTTGAGTATGGTTGGATACTTAAAACGACTTTACTTGTAACAGAGTATTTTCCCAATGTACTATTGGCACATTTACTTCAAAGACATATCTGAATACCTCTGTGTGTATAGAGTCATGGAAGAAGTAATTTGCTACAAGTAAAAGTCCTGCATTCAAAATCTTACTTCAGTATAACCACAAAAGTATTAGCTTCAAAATATGTATAAGTACAATTATTTGTTAAGCCTAATGAATGGCCCAATTCAGACTCATATATACAATTGCTGTATTAAAGCTATTCATGCATGAATGTGTTTTTCAAAGCTGGTAGATGTGGAGCTAATTTCAATTACTTTATATATATATGCTGAAAAAAGTAGAATATTTACCACAAGTAAAATCATTTGTTAATCTTAATGGCCCATTCAGACTCATATATCATTATGGTTATCACAGCTGGTAGATGTGGAGCTCATTTTAATGACTTTATACACTGTAAAAAGTAGAATATTGGCTTTTCAAAATGTAGTGGAGTAAAAGTAGCCTACAAAGTAACATACAAATAAAAACGCTCTTTTACAGCTACCTCAACATTGTACTTAAGTAGCTTACAATACATTCAGGAAGGAGTGACAGGAAAAACAGATTTTTTTAAGGTGCAACTTACCGTCATGATAACAGGGTCCAGGGAGGGTAAAATAAAGACAAAAGAAGAGTACCGTTACTTAGGGTAAAAAAAAACTCTTAATCCCACTCCTCGGTTTTTAGAGGGTAAAAACTTCACTTTCTCTCAGGAAACCGACGTTATGCGAAATGAGATAAAACCCCGCCATTCATCCCCATGTTAACAGAATCAAGCGAACCCCCAACCAGCGTCAAAAGCTGAGTCTGTGTCCAGTTTTCAGGGGGAAATACATGGAGAAAACACGGGTTGAATGTTGTTTTAAAAGGTGGTAATTTCACAACTTTTTCAGCTAGTAACACTCCTTTTCTCGGCTTTGTTTTCTCGCTGCCTCCCTCTCTGTGTCTGCCACTTCCTGGGCGGATCCGAGAAGATCGGTTGAGAAAACAAGCGCACCCTACCTAACCACACGGTGCTGTAAACAGAGAAGTACTCACACATTGTACCAAGATATATAGCAGAAATACTGCAGTGCAAACATACTCAGTTACATGAAGAAGTCTTGCATTTAAAATTGTACTGGAGTAAAAGCATTGCTGGTTTGTGGTGAAGTACATTTACTCAAGTCCTGTACTTAATCAGATAGGCCTAAGTAGGTTTTACATGTTGTACTTTTACATTAAGTATTTGTATTTTATGTTACTTTATACTTCTACATTTTGAAAGCCAATATTGTACTTTTTACCCCACTACATGTAGTTGCAGTGTTGTAAAGTAACTAAGTACATTTACTCAAGTACTGTACAACTCTGAGGTAGCTACCTAGGCTACTTGTACTTTACTTGAGTATTTAAATGTTATGCTAAGTTGTACTTCTACTCCACTACAATTCAGAGGTAAATGGTGTACTTTTACTCCACTACATGTATTGAATCCCTTTAGTTACTTTACAGATTTGGATGAATGATGTGAAATATAATCAAGTGTTAAATCAGACTTTTCCACCTGGAGTAAATTCACAAGCTACCCTGCAGTATACAAAGTCATTCAAACTAGCTGCACCTTTACCAGCTTTGATAACACTTTATTTACTTTACAATTAAATATGGCTAATTTTACACAAGTGAAATATTATAGTACTTCTTTCTCCACGGAGTAAAAGTAAAAAAAAATCAGCATTAAAATATACTGTAAGTACCAAAAGTAAAAGTACCTTTTTGTATTATCGCACATTTCAGAATCGTATATATTTTAATTATTGTATTCAAATTATTGATGCAATAATGTGTTCATCACTTAAATGTTGCACATATTTGATTTACGATATACTGCTGGATAGCTTAATAATATATAATAATGTATTCGTTTTTTTACATTTTGTATCATTCGCTTAAATCTGCAAAGTAGCGTGTAACTAAAGAGTTTAAATAAATGTAGTAGAGTCAAAAGTACAACATTTGCTGCAGGTAGAAGAATAAAGTAGAAAAATGTGAAAACACTCAATTGTACTTCAATAACTTTACTAAAGTACAGTAATTAGGTAAATGTACTTAGCTACTTTCCACTACGAGCTATAAAAGCAGTGTTTGGGGGCTGAAGGGGGTCCGGTGGGATCCCCAGCTTCATGAGGTTTAATATTTCTCTGGATAATTACAGCCACAACTGGTTTTTAAAGAAAAAATGTGCAAAAAGTTCTGTTTAATATGAGGTGTCACTCCCCTCCTCTCCTCGGGACCAAACCTCTCCACCTTGACACAAAAAAGTGTAAGTTATCCAAAACTTTCAAAAAAAACAGAACACATTTAAGTGCTGTATTTTTCTGACTGAAAATATTTTGGATTTGCAAACAAAGCAGCACTCCCCCCTCCAAAATCCTCTCTTAGTAGCTATTGGTTTCAGTTCAGGAATTTCAACACATGCCCCAGCAGACCACAATTGACAAAGCTCAGTCAGTCTTATGAAATGCCTGTAGGGTGTAGGTGAAGTCTAAGTAGACATGCAGCCAGCCATTAAAACAGTTCAAATGTAGATACACTGCAGATATGGCAGCCGGTTAGGGTGCCAAGTACATAAACTCTTTACAGTCGTCAACAGGTTCTGTGTGAACGCTCGACAAGCTGCCAGCCTGTCTAGTAAATATGTAACAGAAAGATACCATATATTGAAATAAGAGCGAAGGGCAATAAACTTGTATTGAACCGTATGTGCTCTGGGTTTATTATCTTCATTACAAATATTTGTAATCAGCTGTTACATCGCCCTCCATATGGCATGCTGGGAGACATGATATTTCCACTTACATGCATTACTGTAAACACACTGGTTATATCACATACCTGCATTTGTTCTGATCTGTTGTGGTTACTTTTCCATGAACTTCCCTCATCTGCTGAGGGACTGCCAGACCTCTGAAAGGGAACAGCTTGTAGGTAAGAGGAATCAATTTCCGATTGTGCAAAACAGGGAAGCCTCTGGAGTTTCACATCCACAGACTTTTGTATGTGGATGTGGAAGATGTGGTTAAGCATTAACATGTTATGCAGGTGGAAACAACGCAGCTGCAATGCAACTGCAACTGATTATATCATGCAGGGTTTGTGCACTTTGGGGTCATTCAGCTTAATTTCGAACCCCTTTTATCCTACAGCCACTCTGTCTATGCTTTGAAATTTCATTTCTTTTTTGCATTTGATATTCTCCAAGCAACATTTAGTTTGATCAACTGTAATAACACCTTCTTTGTCCAGACCAGCGTACCTGCAATGATGTGTAGGAGTGAGCCCGGGAAAGATACCCACTGCCACCGTAGTGCCAGTCTCTCTCAGTCTCCCCTGTTTCCTCCCACTCTCTGGAGGGATGCTTGCTAAGGGAATGGCTGGAAAAGCACACAAATGTCATCATCGGTGTGTATAAAAAGGTCAAATGTATTCAATCTATTTGTGTGGAAGAAGCAGAGCCATAGATTAACCACAAGGACATTGGGTTTCATCACCATCAACATATCCTTCATGTTACACAATGTATTGTTAACTGATATGTGTAATGTTAACAAGTGACAAGCGTTTAAAGGGGACATAATATGCACATTTATGTTCAAACTTTTATTTTGGTTTTCTATATATTTTTAGTCCCATTTATGCCAAAGGACTGACAAAGTGAGTTCTTCCAAGAAATTCCCCCCTCAACAGCTCTCATTTCAATCTTTGTGATGTAAAATATGGAAGCCCATTTACGCCAATGTGACTCAAAATAAAGGTCCTATTAGACTTTGTTTGTTAGACTATTGATTAAGTATCTCAAAATGACTTAGTGTCTCCAAATAATGAGCGGTTTTCCTAAAATAATGACAAACTTTCATGAATAATGACTGCCAGGCAATAATTCAGGTCCCTCTTACGTATCTGGAACATCGGCAACATGTACTTTAGTTGTGAACAAGGCATTTCAGGATCTTTTTTTCAATTACAAGGCTATATATTATTTTACTGATGTTAAATGGGCTTCCATAGGTATATAAGTCTGACCTGGCTGGTTTAAAGAGCTCCTGTCTCCGAGAGGGTTGTGGGGTCTGAGGCCGAACCATATGGCTTGGCCCTTCTCTCTGATGGATCATTTTGACCTTCGGCACGTCGGCTAGCATGGCGTACTCCTCCTTGTTCCGTCCTGTGGACCCCGTAGACATCTGGCCCGACTCTGAGGACTCCACGGAGCTTTGAGAGGAGGTATGCCTCCGCAGTTGAATCTGAGGGGATGGAGAAAGGCTTCGTACGCGTTGGAAAGGCTTTTTTTCGATAGGGGAAGGGCGGCGATCCTCATTGCGTCGACCCTCATGGCGGATATCCTCATGAAGGTGATCCTCATTACGACGACTCTCATTACGACGATTCTCATGACGGCGATCCTCATGACGGGGATCCTTATGACGGGGATCCTCATGACGACGATCCTCATGACGACGATTCTCATTACGGGGATCCTCATTTCGGGTATCCTCATGACGGCAATCCTCATTACGACGATTCTCATTACGGGGATCCTCATGAAGGCGATCCGGATGAAGGCGATCCGGATGAAGGCGATCCGGATGAAGGCGATCCTCATGACGGCGATCCTCAAGGCCACGTCTACCAACCCTGGATCTGCCGGGACTCATGGGTTCTTCCAAGGTGACGAAAGTTGTTCTGCTGGCATTTGTGGTCCGCCTGGAGGGAGAAGCAGCACGAGATGCAGAGGAGCTGCGGAGGGAATGAGACGACTCCCGCATGGAGCGTGGTGGGGGATTGGAATCAGATTTTGAGTCATGGTGAGTGTTTTTTCTTTGAAAGGAATGGCTTGAATCTCCATTGGTGGCATTTCTTAGGATTGAGTAGCCCGGTGCGTCACCGTTCCCTATTCTAGTGGGAGAAGAGTTGCGGCTGATGAGATTCTTGCTTTTAAGGGAGCTGCTAGTTTCTGTTTTCCGCAGTGAGGGCTGATCGGGAGGATCATAGCTTTTTCTTGAGGGCAACAAAGTGTGGCTATCACGACTTTTGACAGGACTGTTTACCTCAGACTTGCGCAGCAGGGACTGAGAAGGAGCTTCATAGCTTCTCCGTGAAGGGGAGGAGTTGCGACTTTCACGACTACGGCCACGTAAAGAACTACTGGTGTCTGTTTTCTTAAGTTGGTTCTGAGTAGGGGTTTCATTGCCTCTCCTTCCAGGAGACGAACAACGGCTGTCTCGACCTCGACTACCAACGGCGGGGCTTGAATCAGTCTTACGGAGCGCCAATGGACTTGTGCCATAACCCTGTCTCGTTGGAGACACGACAGGGCTTTCATATTCTTGTTCATTGAGTCCATTCTTAGCTGTTGAGTTACGTAGCAGTACCTGGCTTTCAATATCATATCCTTCTCTTATGGGGGAGCCACAGCGTCCATGGTGACTATGTCCGCTTAGAGACATAATTGATTCAGTTTTGCGAAGAGGGGATTGGCTAGACGAGCTGTAACTTTTTCTTGGTGGTGAGTATTTGTTACTGTCACGCACAGCATCAGAAGATCTCCTAGATGGAGACGAGTTATGACTGTCACGCCCACGTCCTTGAGATGAACTGCTGGTCATTTCAGGTTTTCGAAGAGACATTTGTCCTGAAAGTTTAGAGTCTCTTCTTGAGGGAGGAGAGCTTAAGCTGTCACGCCCTCGACCACTCAAAGACCCATTTCCTTCAGTTCTCCTCAAGGCACTCCTAAAATCTGAAACTGTGCTGGACTGGGATTTGACTGGACCAGCAAATGATTTAAAGTTTCTCGGCAGCGTTCCTGACTCAACACGTTGCCCATTTGTTCCTTGCAAGGTGTTTCTGTACCCTGGCTCTGGCCCTTGTGAACGCCCATCACCATCAAAGTTATGCCTGCTGAGGGAAGCAGTCGACTCACTGCGTTTGAATGGTAGGTTTCCACGTGAGGGAGAAGAAGAGCGGGACTGGAGAGCTGAGCCAGGCCTTGAGGACTCAAAACGTCCTGACTGCTGATAGGAAGAGACTTGAGAAGAAGAGTTTCCCCGGCCATACGAACTGTTGAATCCTTTTCGCCCGGTGGACGCCAGCGACTCTGCTATCTTGAAAGGAGTGGGACTTGGAGAGCGGGGGCCGACTTGTGCCTCAACCTCGACGGAAATGTCATAAGGGTCAGGAGGCAGGATTTCCACATCCAGGTCGTCATTGAAAGTGTCCGGTGCCTGCCTTTCAGAGGCCACACCAAGATTAGGGTTTCTGAATGGGATGGTGTCTTTTGGCTCTATGCTTCTGGTGCTGAAGAGAGGATGTCCTCTCTCAAAATGTCGGTAAGGGGATGTTGGGCTGTGATCCCGGATTGAGCTGACACCCGTTGCCTTTCCCAGGGAGAAGTACCCACTTTCCCGCTTCCCTCCGTCTTCTTTAAACCCTGGAAGAAAATGGATGTCAGGCAGTGTGACAGAAATAGAAACAAGGGGTAAGGGTAACAGAAATAAGAGATGCACACATTAAAGATCAACTACTGACACTAACTGAGCTATATTGTATTACTGGTAATTGCTCTGCGACACCTCAGCTGGTGACATCAAATAGTATTGCCAAGGAAAGAACACCTTTGACTGTAACTTGATATGAATTGGTCAAGTGCTGTAAGTCATAGGTATCCTGACAGCTTCGTCTACTGGTGCGCAGGACTCATACATGTGCCAAGAAATGATTGAAACAATGGGCAAGCGTACCTGATTGACTGCCAAAATTGTCCCTGCTTCGGGCTTCTTCCATCCATGCCCGAGGGTTTGGCCGATGGGGTGGAGGGTCGAGTCGGGTCATCCCGAGTTTGTTCGAACGGCGACGTATCGGCAAGTATTTGTCCTCTGCACTTACTGACTCCTGGTAGTCTCGACAGCTACAAGAAAGACAACAGGTAGAGATTGATCGAGGAGAAAAAGTACAAGACAAAAGAAGGAAAAGGCAACAAATTTGAATGAGTATAGTATGTATTGCATAGGGTAGACCCGCAACATGAACGTTTAAGGTCAGAGAAAATGGCAAACAGAACTAGTACTTAGTACAAACTAAAACAATAAACATCAAAGGTCACCATCCAGTACGCCTACCTGTCAGTGCTGTCGTCGTCACCGTCACAGATATAAAGCTCACAGTCGGGGCTCAGGGTGCAAAAAGAGCTTTCTCCATAACCAACACGGCCTCCGTTGACATCACAGTAGCTGCTCACCACCGACAGAGAGTCTGAATCCTCCTGATAGGATGAAAAGGTTGGACAGGGACCAATCAGCAAACTCAATCTCTCAAGATGAAGAGGAACAGATGGTGTAAGTCTCGTCAGTCGCTGTAACTCCTAACAAAGGCAATGCTTACCAAATGTCAATATGACACTATCTGATGAATGCAAATACTGAAAGTCCCTAATTTCGTCTGTCTGGCTCCATCTTCTTGAGTGCAGGGTTAGCTGTGTCCTTCCCCTCTGTACTCTCTGACACACACTCACATGTTGAGCCTGCCGTTCGATTAGGGTTACACCTCTGTAACTTGACCTGACTCGTGGCTTTCCTCATTAATTTTTCATCCCTTTTTTTCTTGACATAAAGCCTTCTCAAAGCCTTAAGGAGTCTTATAAGGGATCTCAAACTGTGACTTCACTGTCTATAAATGTCAGAAATTGGCATCTGACCCTCGATGAAACTACAGGTGGGCTATCATAGTGGAGCTATTTGGTACAACTAATGTACTAGAACATATTACTGCAACCAGACGAGGGTGGTTGTATCACAGAAGAAGGATAATTAGAAAGAAGTAGAGCTCTGACTCTATTCATTTTTCAAATGAACGTGCCCATCCTTTCTGTGCGTTGCCCCTCCTCTGTCTAAGATTACAAGTGATTCCCAAGAGGGCAGTAAGTGATCCAGCTTCGTTAATTTATAATAGGAGCCACTGCTCTCATTCTACATCTCTGACCTTTTCTTTAATTTACTCACAAGCCACAAAGACTCATACAAGACATGACCTGTGTTTACATGTGGGCTGTGTTAAATGAAAAGGTTCTTAATATCGTTGCAAATTAACGGAATCACTGACTTTTGGGTTAAGTAAGAAGTTATTTGTTTTAATTGATTATTCTCTTTTCCAAATGTTTGAAACCTTGTGCATTATTTCTGATCTACACTACAGGAGAACTTATTCTGTTTCGCCTTGACTTGGTATCTGACCTCATTGTCTTTCTGACCTCACCTGTGACTTCTAATGCACTCACCTTTCTTCAGGTTCAGTTAATCCCATTACTCAGCACGTATTCTAGTCCTGCCATCCCATTTCAACCCTGTTACCTACTCTGTTCACCTTCCTCTCTTCTCTCTTACCTTGCTGCTGGTGTCTCTTTCCTCTGCCTGGGATGCGATCGGTGTTATCGGTGTTAATGCGATCAGCACCGATCCAATCCCAGTGACAGCCCCAGTTTTGGCCCCAATTCCAGTCTCTTTGTTGGGTTTCGGCTGTGGTGCTTCCTCTGCGGCGCTAACTCCTGCTCCGGTGTGCAGGTGCTTCTGGCGCAGGCATTCGTGGCAGCGGGAGGGGTCGAAAATGTTGGGCTGGAACTTGGGGCAAATGGGCTCGTCGTTGGAGATGGGCATGGTGAGTCCGGAGGGGTGAACTGCCCAATCATCGCAACCGAGAGAAAAACTGGGATACAGCAGCAGGGTTGCACAAATAAAACTTCTATGAGTATAAATGAAA
This sequence comes from Gymnodraco acuticeps, assembly GCF_902827175.1. Classification (NCBI taxonomy): domain Eukaryota; kingdom Metazoa; phylum Chordata; class Actinopteri; order Perciformes; family Bathydraconidae; genus Gymnodraco; species Gymnodraco acuticeps. The sequence goes on from NW_022992072.1 coordinate 80,234, forward strand.
GACTTCTGTTAGAAATGTGACTTCACTTGAATCACTTTATATGCCCATGCTGATGCCACATTTCCAGAGCATCTTCCACAACAAAGTGTGAGAAAACACAAGAAAGAGCATGGCTATTATTTATGTTGAGAATAAAAAGAGACCCTGTTTATTTCTGCCTCACTGGACACAGGTGTAATTATAGAGCAGCAGCTGTGAATGAATACTAAAGAGGATGTTTTAGGTCATGGTTCAGTGAAGATCTTAGGCAGAACTGTGCAGGTAGCTGATAACTAATCACTCTGGAAGACAGTGAAAAACAATCCAGCTAGAACACGGTCTAAAGCTCCCCCCAGAATAGTATTACTACTAACTTGCACATGTACTGTAATTTACCATCACTTACAAGCATTTACAAGTAGCACAATCTCTAGAAATTAAAGTCCTATCAAGAAAGCCAAAAGACGGATATTTTTTTTTTATAGAAATTATAAGAATGTATGAGCTTTACCTGACAAGAGGCTCCCGCTATCAGCTCCACTTTGTCATTATGAGTGTGAGGATAAACTACCCATCAGACCCCCATCGGACACATGCCTCCTCTTCCCCATGCTCTCTATCCTTCGAGCTGCCAAACCCTCAAATCAATCCGATTGGCTGATCTGACAATGAGTGAAACTGAGGCACCTGTGGCGGCCATTGTGGCTCTCGGTTAACACAGCAGAGACCCTGACACAGACACTGAAAAAGAGCCAACATGGAGCCAGTGGCCTGCCGGGTTCCTTTTGAGCGGTTGTATTAGATATCATGGGCTTTAGAAAGCGAAATGAAACGCTCATGCTAGTGACAGCTGGCACACGCTGGCTCAGGTTAACGTAAATAAATAAACACAGGTGAGAAGGGGGGTTAACATACATTCACATTGGCTCTGCGCTTCAGAGGTTCTAGAATAAGCTGGTTGGTTCTCCTTTAGATCACAGACACACACAGACACTGCTGAGCTGTGAGGAAACGCACAGCTAAGGGTTGGTTTCCTGATGCTCTGCAGAGGATGTTGACTACAGCGTCAGGTTTCCTATCAAACAATAGAAAGACAAAAATTCCACACGGAGCACACTGACAGTTTGTGCATCACAAGGTCACTTGTTAGCAGTCTTTTATTAGAGAAAATGCAGGTAAATACAGTAAACGTTAAAGAAATGACACTACAAAAACAGTTTTTGCACAGGATTTCAAGAGGCGGGTCAGAACGAACTTGTCCCACAGTGGGCGTCCACATTGGCTTCTGTTTCCACATTTTGCAGAATATACACATCCTGCTCGAACACAGGAGCTTGAATACTTCAAAGTCCATTTTCTTTCTCTACGGGATCCTGACACAAGAAGTCTCTCCACCAGTTCCAACCCTTTCACTCATTTGGATGGTGCAGCTTTTTCCCGGTCAGTCTCCGTCTCTGCCACTTGCCTCTTTTTGTAACCTTCTTTTTACCCTCCGACGAGCCGCTCTTCTTCTCTGTCGCTCGGCCTTTCCTCTTCTGCTTCTTGGCGGTGAACCTGGTGAGCGACTTATTCAGGGAGCGGATCCTGTAGCAGCGGGAGAGAGGAGGAAAAAAAGAAATGCAGCTGGAGTGAGAGAGCAGCTGGAGGAAGACACACAGACAAATGGAAAAAACATCTGAAGAAGGACGTCGTGTCCAGTGTTAATTTCGTCAACGAAAACTATGACGAAAAATGTTCTTTTTTACATAACTAAGACGAGACGATGACGAGTTAAAAATAGATTCTTGATAACGAAAACTATGACAAAATGTATATTTAGTTTTCGTTGACGAGACGGGACTAAGGTGTTAATGGTGGACTATCGGACATTCAAAATGCAGCATATTTTCCCCCAAGTGTCCGTCTTGTCTGTCAAAATGCATCTTACGTTTCTAACTTGCAATAACATTATTTCCGCTCTCTTCACTCCAGAAGAGCGATCTCCCTGTGTCTCTCTGTGTGCGGGGGGCGGGGCCTAACAGACATGCTGCAGCGGACACAGAGATCTGCCGGGGCGTTCAGAGACACATTTTGACTAAAAGTTGACTAAAATGTAATTTTTCATCGACTAAAAGTTGACAAACGTTTTGAGTTTTCGTCGACTAAAACTAGACGAAAACTACGAAGGATAGGAATGACTAAAATGTGACTAAAACTAATAACCATTTTCGTCTAAAGACTAAATCAAAAACAGCTGCCAAAATTAACACTGGTCTTGTCGCCACTGACTCAGACTAAATGTGCATTTATCTGATGTGTTGTACACATTGAATCCGTAAAAAGGTCAAATACTTGCTCTGTTCTCAATTATTCTACCACTATAAATCTATTTTCAAAACGTACAGATGTTCCACTGAGGAAATACACTGTATAATTAAAGTATGGGTAAGAGATGTAATTTGTTGAAGTGCCGACAAATATGAGAATATGTGGCTTCGTTTACTAAGTTTTAAATCTCATATGAAATGCTTAGACATTGTGTTTGTGTAATTATGTTTGGACAAATCGCACCAATGAATCTTTCAGTTTTAAACCAAATTGACTCTCCCCTTTTTAAAGCTTCGTTCTTTCTAAAAACCTTTAAACATGTTGTGTGTGTTAATCACTGTGATCCCCTTTTTTAATTATATTTAATTCATTTGTATGATTTACTCTCTTGTCCTTTGTCCTTTTGTTTGAAAAACACAAGCATTTTCTCTGCATGGCCTTATCTGTAAAACTGAATATAAATAAAACAATGGAAACATATACAGACAAGGTGACAGAGCCCAAAGTGACAACACAATAAAAACCTCATGATGATGAACAGCTTACTTTTTGTTCATGATTGGATTCCCAGATTTTCTTGGCAATGGTCTTCTTTCCTCCCTCAATTCCTCGTCTTCCTCCTTGCCCTCCTTCTTGCCCTCCTCCTTGCCCCCCTCCTTGCCCTCCTCGTCACCCTTGGAAAAGAAAAGATTCTCAGTGTTAGAGGAGTTGTGTTGGCATCAGTATCATTCCCTCTATGGAGCTATACGCAGTTAAACCCGTATACTTGGGCCTGATAAAGAACAGCTGTTCAGATGAATTGAGGCTTTACAGTTTACCTCCGTTTCTGCGGGTCCGAGCAGGTGAGCTCCTGAGAGGTCAAGATCACTGATGGTTGTCACGGTGACGGTGTGGTTGGGGTGATCGTACTGCACAGACTCGGTTGTCGCGGTAATCACATCTTCGAGATCATCCTCCTCGCACTCCTCTGAGAGATTCAATGAAATGAGGAGAAAAATATTCAGTAAATCCAGATTATCAAATCTCTTTAGGTCTTAAAGGTCTCTTAGGGTGCGTTCACACCTGCCTTGTATAGTCCGGTTGAATCGAACCCTGGTGAGTTTAGCCGCTTGGTGCGGTTCATTTGGGTCGGTGTGAACACAGACCGAGACCTCTTAAGTGAACTGAACAACCGGACTCTGGTCCTCTAAAATAGGTGGTCTCGGAAACGCTTGCTTGCGAACTCTGGAGCAGTTCATTGCTGGTGTGAACGCAGTCCGCACCAAAACATAGGAAGCGTAGTATTTACGTGTCACAAGAACGCGGATGTCTTCAAAAAATCTTCAGCGAAAGAGTCTTTCAAGACATTTAGTCTTAGAGTGAAGCAGAATGAGTTAAAGAGTGAAGCAGAATTAAGTGTTGAACAGTGTCGTGTAAAGTAAAAATTCTCCATCAGCTACATAAAAGTAAGAACACCTGTCGTCGGTGAAACGCCCCTCCTTACTGCAGAACGTCTCTCATTATGTTATAATGTTTTTTAACGGACGTTGTCTGATTATATAATCATATGCGCGGGCCGCTAGTGTCTGTTGATCTCCAGATTAACAGCAGCATGAGAATAACCTGCCGAAAGTGCCGATGCTCCATGGCGGAGGCTCCGGTAGAAATTGCAGGGATTTGCGTTTTTACCCCCTTAATGTCTGACCAATGGTTGAACTGCATTTCCGAGCACATGACTTGTGTTTAAAGTTTATAGTCCGTTTGAGTTTTGCCCGTGTGAACGCAAACCGAACCTTCTGAAAAATGAAACAATGTAACAAACTGTGGTCTGGTGCACACCTGAGAAGCGACTATTAGGTGTGAATGCACCCTAATTATACTGTTTCTCCTCAATATATTACAGCTCTCAGATATATACAGAACCTGTCTCTGATTGGCTGAAACACCAAACAGATCATTGCAGCATTACCCATAATCCCCTCTGTTTCAGCCCTGTTTCCAAAGTGCTGATTCTCTGTCTGTTACTTTAGATGAAAATAAGGAGCCCCTCCCCACGCCCCTCTGAGAGACATTTGGTTACAGAGACCTCAATGGTGCTCTAGGAGGAGATTCAGGTGATAAGGGGGGGGGGGTTACCTTGGTTGCTGATTGGCTAATGGTTACACAAGACAAAACATCGTTATGACATCATAAAGTGGCCAAAATCTGATCAGCTCATTTTCAGACAGGTTTTTATAGAAATGGATCAAAAAGAGAGAGAATCTTTGTTCCTGAAACTTTCAGAGTCTCTTTCCACAGAGGGGACACATGTTGATGTAGAAGAGACATGAAGAAGAGGGGACACATGTTGATGTAGAAGAGACATGAAGAAGAGGGGACACATGTTGATGTAGAAGAGACATGAAGAAGAGGGGACACATGTTGATGTAGAAGAGACATGAAGAAGAGGGGACACATGTTGATGTAGAAGAGACATGAAGAAGAGGGGACACATGTTGATGTAGAAGAGACATGAAGAAGAGGGGACACATGTTGATGAAGAAGAGACATGAAGAAGAGGGGACACATGTTGATGTAGAGGAGACATGAAGAAGAGGGGACACATGTTGATGTAGAAGAGACATGAAGAAGAGGGGACACATGTTGATGTAGAAGAGGACATGAAGAAAGAGGGGACACATGTTGATGTAGAGGAGACATGAAGAAGAGGGGACACATGTTGATGTAGAAGAGACATGAAGAAGAGGGACACATGTTGATGTAGAAGAGACATGAAGAAGAGGGACACATGTTGATGTAGAAGAGACATGAAGAAGAGGGGACACATGTTGATGTAGAAGAGACATGAAGAAGAGGGGACACATGTTGATGTAGAAGAGACATGAAGAAGAGGGGACACATGTTGATGTAGAAGAGACATGAAGAAGAGGGGACACATGTTGATGTAGAAGAGACATGAAGAAGAGGGGACACATGTTGATGTAGAAGAGACATGAAGAAGAGGGACACATGTTGATGAAGAAGAGACATGAAGAAGAGGGGACCACATGTTGATGTAGAAGAGACATGAAGAGAGGGGACACATGTTGATGTAGAAGAGACATGAAGAAGAGGGGACACATGTTGATGTAGAAGAGACACGAAGAAGAGGGGACACATGTTGATGTAGAAGAGACATGAAGAAGAGGGGACACATGTTGATGTAGAAGAGACATGAAGAAGAGGGGACACATGTTGATGTAGAAGAGACATGAAGAAGAGGAGACACATGTTGATGTAGAAGAGACATGAAGAAGAGGGAGACACATGTTGATGTAGAAGAGACATGAAGAAGAGGGGACACATGTTGATGTAGAGAGACATGAAGAAGAGGGGACACATGTTGATGTAGAAGAGACATGAAGAAGAGGGGACACATGTTGATGTAGAAGAGACATGAAGAAGAGGGGACACATGTTGATGTAGAAGAGACACGAAGAAGAGGGGACACATGTTGATGTAGAAGAGACGTGAAGAAGAGGGGACACATGTTGATGTAGAAGAGACATGAACAAGTGGATTCTGCATAGGTGACCTTAACTCACCGAGAGCATCTGTCCTCTCCTTCAGCAGCCTTAGGTATTCCTTATGCCTCTGAAAGCAGATAGTCAAACATGTCATCAGTAAATACTTTATTCATTCACAAACAGATTTGAAGCGTGTGCTCTTTTATGTCACACTTACTTCTTCTCGGACTCTGCTCTGCTCCTCCTTGATTTTCTTTTTGATTTCTGCCACGGCTACCTTTCTCCTTTCCACTTTACGTTTATGGAAACCCGTTAGATAGTCTCTGGCAGAAGCAGAAGAAGAAAAACTTAAAGAAACATGTCACCTTTTAAAGTCTCTGCCTGTTTGTGTAGCATAAAATACACGACAGTCATTATAACAAAATCTAAGCTGGACTGGTGTGTTTTTTTTAAAATAATGAAACCTCAAATTCAAACAGTATAATATACACTTTATTCTAGGGGTGCCACAACTGTATTCTTTCATTATATTGACTCTCATTTTTAGTCCATGAAACATAAAAGAAATGGCCATTACAATTTCCAAGAGCCAACACTCTAGTTACTCAAACATATTATTTACAATGATACATAACAAAGAATTTGAGAGTCTGGATTCAGAAAATATTGGACTTTTCTCACAATTTCTGCTTGAACATCATTGAATTAAAAACATATACTAATTCATCAATTGTCAAAATAGTTGCCAATGTGTTTTCTGCTGCTTAAACAACTAATCGATTAAATTACTGATCACACATCATTACTACGAAAATAAAACAGCTTGGAACAACAATACGATGATCAAATTGTTGATATTTCACTGTATACTGAATAGTCTTAAAAATAACTTTTCATAGTGAACTTTCTTTGGTTATAAGTAATCGTTGTTTTGGGAAAAAGCTATATTTTGCATAGATATTTTGATATATTTGCACTTGTTTGCTTCTATTCTGGCATTACAACCTGCACATGTGACATATTGTAGATACCATTGCAATGTGTTACATACTACCACAAATAAATTAGTTAGAAAGCTACTTGTTATTACGTTTGGTACATGAAGGCTAATGCTAATATGCTAGCTAACCTCTGTACTGTGCTAATGCTGCTAATTCACTTACTGTCTGTCGTTGGCGTCAAACGACACGATGCATTTGTTCTCTCTTTTCTTGGATCCGGGCTTAAATTTACCAGTTTTGGCATTATTGTTGTGTTTTTTAAGATTTTTCATGTTGCACACGTGAGTTTAAACTGCGCTACTTCCGGCTTCTGGTTCTGGAAGGTCTATTGGAAATGTCCGACTAGAAACATGTAGTTCGAAGCTCAACGTTCCGCAAGCATTTACGATCTTTTATTTTATATTACTTTATACTTACTTACACAAAACAGAACATTAACATGCTTTATGTGTTTGTTGGTGATACAAACAGGATAATATAATATTCTATAATAATCTAAAACTCTGAAAAATAAGACATAAGACTTCTGTACCTCTACTTTACTAACTTTTTGAATTCAAAGCTTACTTGCAATTAAGTAATATAGGACTATAATAAGTGTAGACATATCTCTCTTTTTTTATATCATTCCTTGTTTAAAGAGTGGCTATTGTTATTGCTATTTTAGATCAAGTCACCCCTATATTTTTAAGTTATAGCCAAAATGAAAATGAATGTGATACCAACACAAATGGGGTCACATCGTTAGTCCTTTTTTTTTATCATGATATAATTATGCTTGCAGCCTTCACCCCTTCATTTCTTAATTTGGTACTTGCACTGTCCCGACTCCTCTGACAACTTTTGTTTTCCACTCCCTCGAGGCAGGGACTCATTATTTCCTCAGGCCTGACACCTCTCTGTGAATTATTGCTAGTGTTTCATTTACACTGAGGTGTCCACTGTTCATCACAGGAAACTAATATATGTGACACAGCAATCATCATATGTGCATTTAAAAAAAGAGTAATAGTGTCGGCCAAAACTAAAAGGTACCATGGGGTCAGATTAGAATTTTCCAAAGGGGGTTCGTTTAGCATGAAACACTTGAAATAACTAAAGGACAAGTTAAAGTAGAAAGAAGGGGAGGTGATAGAAAACTATTTCTGCTAAAAAGTGAGCAATGATTGAGTCGGAGCTAAACATTTCAGTTGTGTGTATCTCACAGTGCACTGTCACTTTTATTCATGTACCTTTGCTTTTAAATGAGTGTTTTTAAATATAATTTCATAATATGTTTCTTAATGCTCTTATGTCTTTCATTTTTGTAAAGCGCTTTGAATTGCCTTGTGTTGAAATGTGCTATATGAATAAACTTGCATTGCCTTGCATATTTACACAACCCACATGTTTAGAGGAAAAGCAAGAACATACTATTTTACGATTTCATATTGTGATAACTTTTACCCTCGTTACACCCATGTTGAAATAGTGATTACACTGTTACACCAGTGTTACACATTTATTACAGTTATTAAACCCATACTGCACCCTCATTAAAATATTATACCCATGTTACTCGAGCCATACTACACCGTGATTACATTGTTATTAAACCCATACTACACCCTCATTAAAATATTATACCCATGTTACTCGAGCCATACTACACTGTGATTACATTGTTATTAAACCCATACTGCACCTATGTAACTATTAAACCCATATTACACATGGACACAGCTTGTCAAATGACTTTATCCCCTAGCCTAGGATACTGAAACTATTTAAAGGTTGAAACCACACAAAGATAACACACACCAGCCACTGTCATGTGTTGTTTTATTACAAAACAAACTTCAAAATGAACACAAAAATTAAGATGGTAAAACATATAAAAGGGGAAAGACAAAACAATTGTAACATGATTATAATAATAGCTGAGCATTGCGTTCTTCTTTGCATACTTTTATCTGCCAAAATACATAATCTAAACTCCTAAACAGTATTTTTTAGGGACTCCTTAGGCTGCTATTTTATATGTTGGGTTTACCAGAGGCCTGTACTACGAAGCTGGTTCAACCTAACCTGTTTGAGTTAGCCGGTTGGCCTAATCCAAAACATACGCGCTCTCGCTAAACTGTACTACGACGCGGGTTATCAAGTGGATCGCTCAAGCCAGCTGTGTCCTATCTAGTTAGGTGCACGTTCACATGAAAGGGGTGGTATTTGGAGCATTCGACCAATCACAAACATGGAGAAGCGTACTGACAGCGCAGCGTCATACTTCCTGAATGAAAAGTAATATTAGTCACATATGAAGAAGTTAAACTTTAAACATCCATGACTTAAACACTTTATCCAGGATAAAAGCCACATAGCTGCACCTGCAAGGTGAATACAGCTGGTAAAAGAACAAGCGTTTGAATGCGTACATTAACAGGTTTATGATATCACTGCCCCGTCTAAGACACGACCTGACTTTAATTCCATTTGACTCGAGTGTTTCGTCAACTTAATGTGTTGCTTAATGTGTTGCTTAAAAGAACACCTTCATGCCGATCTAGATCCCTCCGCTTCGCGTCGGGCTCCTGATCGGCCTGTCGGTGTTCTTTTCCCCATAATGACATTGTCGCTGCACATTATCCCTTACATAGCCTATGATGTGAATGATAATGGGACACATCGACGTCGGCACTCACAGTGCCGCGGACTGTACTTAATGTTACTCTGATCCGGTTACTTATGTTGTGGCAGATATTTAAGTGTAAATGTTATAATAGTCAGATTGCTCTGAAGATGGGAGGGGATATTCTATTAATTTTCACGTTCGCACAGTCAGTTGATTTTTGCCGGCCGTCTTTCCTGCAACGGCAGTTTTTCTGTATTTCCTCTATCCTGTAATATGACTTGATCGCTTTAAACTCCGCACACGGAGCTCTGATTGGTCAGCAGGCGGTGCTTTCACTGACTTGAGCTCTTAGCCTGCAACCTAACCTCCTCCCGTGGAGGTTAGCCGCTCAGCATAAGTTACCATGGAGATCTAGCCTGCTAAAAAGAGAACCAGCGTCTTAGGGCCGGAAACCCCGAGTTTTCCCTGAAGTTAGCCGGCTAAGCGAAAATCCGGCTTCATGGTACAGGCCTCTGGAAGACAGAGTCCTGGGCTAATAGCATACATGCCTGCATTTAAACAAAAATAACGAGTGAGTCTAAAATATCAATTGTTTTCTGCTAGTTTCAATACAATGCTTCCCGTTTGACTTTCCTTCTGACCCGAGGCTGCTTTTATGGAAAATAAAACAACAATAAAAGACTGCTCCCTTCCCCTTGCGCCGGAAAAAAGCATTAATAATAACTTTACATAACCATTAAATAAGAAAAAAAAAAAACAGAACACCGAAACAGGAATGTCTCGTGTAATTACAAATAAAATAAAAAGCATATTGGACAAAGATTTCCTCCATCATCGGGACATGATGAAACATATTAAAATAATTCTTTACATCAAGGCCATTGAGCTTGAGAGCGTCACATCACTTCAAAGAAATACCCTTCCTCACTTTATCACTGTGTTCAGTTCATTCTAGCTCGGACTTTTCTTAAAGTGATACGACGTCTTTTGAGAATCAGACACTCGCTGCCTGTCGGCTCAACGGGGCTTTGAAGAAATGACAATATCGACGTTTTTATGCATTTCTTTTGCAGCTAAAACCATTTTTGAAGCCACAGCTCAATCTGGGCCAAACGTTTTGATCATCCGAACAAATTGTGTGTATTTCAAAGTTCGAGTTTTGATCCTGAACTTTGAAAAACACAATGATGTTTTCATAATAGAAATAAGTATTTGACATATTTTTTTTCTCCGAATGATCAAAACGTATGGCCCAGATTTAGCTCCATACACTTGAAGGCCGCAGCAGGCGAGTGTTTGATAATGAAAAGACGTCTTGGTTGGAGTCTCACTTTAAGGCGGAGGCAGATGACCTTGCTCTACTGTCAGACTGACAGGAAATAAATTCTGAGCCAAATTTGACATTTCTCTGCGCTTTCTTCGATGTGCGTCTCCTCTCAAGCAGAAGTAACAACTTCCTGTTTAATCTACTTCTTCTTCCTTATCTGCTTATGTACAACCTATATACAATCACATTGTGTATGCAATTAATTTAACATATATGCAACTTCTGAAATGTGTGTGTGTGTAGGAATTTCAATTTCCATGTCTGCAAATCCAATTATTCTTCCTGTTTCTTTTCATGTGTTACAGTGTGTTGCAGTTTCTGCCACGGCAAGTCACATTCCTAAGGTGCTGCACTGCTGCACCCTAAAATAAAGCAGCTTTGCAAGGTTTTCAAATAATGCAGCTGCATTGGATTGAAGCATCAAATAGTAACTTAATTCATACCTGGAATCCTACTCCACTTTACAGTGCTGGCATTGTATGAGGTAGATAGGAAGAGACACTACTCAGCACTGTATTGTTTGAAAGCAAGCGATCTACACACCTTCACTCCTCCTCCGCTGTTAAATGAAGCTTGCAAGTTGAATGAGACATTACTGTAGCACTCACATGGTGCCAATAATGATTGTACGGCGTGGGATCCTACAGCTAATCAATGCACCACCGCTACATTGCATTCATTTAAAAAAAAAAAAAACAGCGATTAAATAATGGTCCCTTTTTTACCTCGGGGCCAGTTTAACCTGATTACCCCTCAGCCTCGTTAGAAATGAGCCAGCGTGGTGCCGTTAATGTCCAGAAGGTGGCAGCGTTACTGTAAAACGAAGCATCAAAATGAGACTGTGTGGAGCATAAGTGTTGAAGCTGGGATGTGGATGCAGTGACAGTAAAAGTGTGTGAGAGAAATATCCTAGGTAGAATAACATGTTTATGGAAGAGTAGCCTGGTTTCATCTTTGTACGCATGAACGCTAATGACAGAGTTTAATGTATTGTGAACCACTCTAATATATATGTGTGTGTGTGTGTGTGTGTGTGTGTGTGTGTGTGTGTATAAAAAAAGTCCTTATTTATAGAAATGACTGATAGTTATAGAATGACATGTGGTTCTGGAAGAGTAGCCTGGTTTTAACATTGTATGCATGAACGCAAATTACATATTTGTATTTTGAGCAGCCCTAATGTATGTGTGTGTTCTTGCAGTGTGTGTGTGTGTGTGTTTGTGTGTGTTTGTTTGTGTGAGTGAATAGTCCTTGATTAGTGAATGAGTAACTGTTACCAAATTGCATGTTTGTTATGGAAAGTAGCCTAATGTGTGTGTGTGTTCTTGCAGTGTGTGTGTGTGTGTGTGTGTGTGTGTGTGTGTGTGTGTGTGTGTGTGTGTGTGTGTGTGTGTGTGAGTGTGAGTGTGTTCAGGAGGCAGCGATGGTGGTGCCTCCGCTGAGGCGCAGCAGGATCTGCTGGCAGTCCTGCAGGGTGCGCCGGTCTCCCACCCGCTCCAGGGTGCGCTTGGCCTCGGCCAGCAGGCGGGCGCGGTGCCCGGGTGGAGTCAGCAGCGGCATGGGGAGGTGGCGGCAGGCCAGCAGGATGGCGTGAGCCCTCTCTCTCTCTCCCAGGACTCCCTCTGAGGGGGGAGGAGGGGAAGAAGAGTACAGGTTAGAGACCGTTTACCTCTAGTGTGTGCTTACATGTAAGTGGATACGACATGCGTTAAGATATTGTTAAGTTGCATTAAGGTACGATGCGATACGTTAAGAATGATTATGATACGGATATGGAAGTTGCTGCTCTGTCCCTGCCTAAAATGTTAGGTGCGTTTGTGTTATTGTGTGACTTTTGATGTTATAAAGGGTTAGTTAGGAGCCACCAAAGTTTCACAATAACACAAACCAACTAACAGATAAAGGCAGCAGTAGACTCCTGTGTTCTCCAAATGTAATTTATAGTTATTTTCAATGGAGTCTGGTGGCTTTGGTGAGAACATAGATAACAGATTCAAACACCTGTCGGAAAAGGGCTGTATGAGGGTAAGGTGAACATATTCTTAAAATGATGCATGTAAGGGAAACTTCTGTGTAGCAATGCAGTGGGAGTCACCGACTCAGGAAGGAGACACGGTAGAGCAGGAGCTTTGATGTCAAACACTGGAGGTTTATTTGGAGTTTCGGCCGGAGAGTTCACATCACAAGTCACAGCAGCCACGGTCTGACTGCACGGGTGGGTTGCCACGTCAATTCTGGAGCGCCTCTCTCTCGTTAGCCCATTTAACTGGTTTCACAGAGAGTAATCAACATATTTTCATAAGATAGTTTAAACAGTTGGGAACACTGAGTCACTTGCGTCCGTCATTTATGGCCTCGAAGATGTCATACCTTGGAGTCCACAAACAACAAAGAAGGAAGTGTCCCAGTGCACCCACAACAACAGACCATCTGTGACCGAGTGTTGACCGGTCACAGAATGGGAACAATAACATTATGGCTGAAGCAGCCTATGTCCTTAAAGGAGATAAACAGACGTCAGGGTTGGTCATGTACGTCATATCTAGGAGTCTAGGTCAATCATTTCTCTAACAATGCATACATTTAAACTGATACTGATCATTTTAGGTAGGTCTTTTTATTAGGTGGCAAACATACGTGTTCTTTCTACCCTTATCCACAGCAGAATATTGCTTTGCTTCAGTGCCGTAACTCGTGTCTGTTTCTCCAAAATGAGAGTGCAATCACCACCTTTTATTGTTATAAGGTGACTATGGATAAGTCCCTCATAAAACCTTACTTCAAATATCTGAACTATTTCTTTAAGATTAACATAATAATATGTGTAATCAAAATGAGTTAGAGTCTCCTCACCGGCTGTGAGTGACTTGTGATTCAATATACGGAAGATTTAATATATAGATACTTTAAGAAACTATACGATATGATACGTTAAGATTCAATATACGTGAAGATGTAATATATGTTAAGATACTTTAAGACACGATGCGTTACGTTAAGGTAGATGGTGGTTTTTGCCAGTAAAAAAAACAGTTTAAGAGTATGCTTTTTATTTTTAAATATAAAAATGGTGTACATAGAAGTACATTGCTTCAGTGCCCTAACTCCTGTCTGTTTCTCCAAACTCAGCGTCCAATCACTGCCTTTTTTTGTAAGTAATACTGTGACTATTGAAAGTCCCTCATAAAACCTTACTTCAAATATCTGAAGTATTTCTTTATGATTAGCAACACCCACAGGGGAACTGATTCTGAGCCGGGAGTCAAGTTGAACTTCCCGTCTTAAAGGTCCCCTATTATACTGTTTATAGGTCTCAGATATATACAGAGCATGTCTCTGGAGTGTTTGGCTCCAAATACCAAGCAGATCATTGCAGCATCCCATAATCCCCTCTGTTTCAGCCCTGTTTCAAAACTGCTGATTCTCTGTCTGTTACTTTAGATGAAAATAAGGAGCCCCTCCCCACGCCCCTCTGAGAGAGATTTGGTTAAAAAGAACACAATAGCCGCGTTCACACCGGAGTACTTTTCCCCTTTAGTTCCGTTAGTACCCCTTATGTTGCGTTCACACCAAAAAGAGTACTTAGTGCCGGGAACTTTTAACCCCATTTGTAGTCCCTGCTAGAGAGGTGGTACTATCCTGGGGGGAAAAAGTGCCCCAGTTCTGATTGGCTGGGCGAGTTGCAAACCATGCCCCGTAAAACTCTGAAAAGTTTTGTGAAGCCGCCATTGTATTTGTGGCATTAGCATTATTAGCATTAGCCCAGCGCACCAACGGAGAGAGACTAACTTATGGCAACACAAAAAAAAACATGGGAGCGGTGGAGATGAGGAGGTGTCAGCGTTCTGGCGATTTACTCAGAAGGCTTCAGTAGAAGCTGCTGGGAGTCCCAGCAGCTTCTACTGAAGCCAGTCCCCAACTCCGGGGACTTCCGGCCGGGGACTTCGGGTGGCAGTATACGCCGTGAAGTGGTTTGCGGCCTGCCAGTAAACCCAAAGCAGAAGAAGAAGAAGTGACGTCAGCGGCTCATTTGACTAATCCTCCCTCAGGGAAAAGTACTCCGGTGTGAACGCGATTGGTACTTAGTGCCCTGGGGTAACTAATGGTTACACAAGCCAAAACATCGTTATGACATCATAAAGTGGGCAAAATCTGATCAGCTCATTTTCAGACAGGTTTTTATATAAATGGATCAAAAAGAGAGAGAATCTTTTTTCCTGAAACTTTCAGAATCTCTTAAACAGAGGGGACACATGGTGATGTAGAAGAGACATGGAGAAGAGGGGACGCATGTTGATGTAGAAGAGACACTGAAGAAGAGGGACACATGGTGATGTAGAAGAGACATGAAGAAGAGGGGATACATGTTGATGTAGAAGAGACATGAAGAAGAGGGGACACATGTTGATGTAGAAGAGATGAAGAAGAGGGGACACATGTTGATGAAGAAGAGACATGAAGAAGAGGGGACACATGTTGATGTAGAAGAGTCATGAAGAAGAGGGGACACATGTTGATGAAGAAGAGACATGAAGAAGAGGGGACACATGTTGATGTAGAAGAGACATGAAGAAGAGGGGACACATGTTGATGTAGAGACATGAAGAAGAGGGGACACATGTTGATGTAGAAGAGACATGGAGAAGAGGGGACACATGTTGATGTAGAAGAGACATGGAGAACAGGGGACACATGTTGATGTAGAAGAGACATGAAGAAGAGGGGACACATGTTGATGTAGAAGAGTCATGAAGAAGAGGGGACACATGTTGATGAAGAAGAGACATGAAGAAGAGGGGACACATGTTGATGTAGAAGAGACATGAAGAGAGAGGGACACATGTTGATGTAGAAGAGACATGAAGAAGAGGGGGACACATGTTGATGTAGAAGAGACATGGAGAAGATGGGGACACATGTTGAATGTAGAAGAGACATGAAGAAGAGGGGACACATGTTGATGTAGAAGAGACATTGAGAACAGGGGGACACATGTTGATGTAGAAGAGACATGAAGAAGAGGGGACACATGTTGATGTAGAAGAGACATGAAGAAGAGGGGACACATGTTGATGTAGAAGAGACATGGAGAACAGGGGACACATGTTGATGTAGAAGAGACATGAAGAAGAGGGGACACATGTTGATGTAGAAGAGACATGAAGAAGAGGGGACACATGTTTGATGTAGAAGAGACATGGAGAAGTGGATTTTGCACAATAGGTGACCTTTAAGTTTTGTGTGTGTGGAATACACTTTTGTGACATGATGTGTGTCCTGAGTCTCCTCACCGGCTGTGAGTGAGTTGGGGGTCCTGCGTCGGAGTTTGTGCTCCAGCAGCTGGTGGGTCCGCGTGGGACTCGCTCCTGCCATCAGCCTCACTGTGGTCTCATGGAGGAACACCTGCAAGGTAAACACAAACACATCAGAGCTGCAATGCCTGTCATCATCCAGGTGTCTGTGTGAGGGATTTACAAGCAGAGAAACATTGATCCTTCTCTATACCTATTCACTGTGAAAATGAAATAACATTTAACTATTATATTTAGTATTCTTCTCTTTGCTGCTATTACTGCTTTTATTTATTTTGTTTCTATTTGTATCTGCATCCATAGAAGCCTGCAACATTTCAAGTATAATGACAATAATAATTTTCTTATAGAGCGCTTTTCTAGAAACTCAAAGACACTTTAAACAGTAACAATACTCATAAAAACATAATTAAAACAACACACTGCAAATATATAAAACACAACATTAATTACAGATTAAAAGCAGTTAAAGATCTTCTGAAATTCTTACGGAAACAAACTGTTATCTACTGTAACAGCTTGCTCTATTTTTACTTTATTCTCTTGGCTTAAATGGATGTTTTTTAACGTGTGTTTCTGTTTCTATCTATCCTAATTCTCTTATGTGTATATGTAAAGCACTTTGAATATAAATAGACTTGCCTTTCATTATAATGAGGACTTTTACTTGTAATGGAGTATTTTAAAACCATAGTATTTTCTATTTGAAATGTTCTGAGTACTTCTCCCAATATTTCTCACGACTGAAGGCACTTCATTTCAAGCGTCTTGAACAAGTCAAAACAGAACGAATCAAGTGAAAGCAGGAGTCGTTGAAGACCCTCCGGCTGCAGTAATGACTCCTCCCGTAAAATAAAGTATGATTGATGATGTGTTAAACCGCGTGAGATTTCTGCAGAGCGGGGGGGAACTTGATTCAGTAACTGAGTTTCATCAGGATCCAGATGATCTCTGCTGATTCCCAGCAGGAGAGCTGCCTGTTTTACGATATTATGTCATCATTATATATTGATGAATTCGTTTAGTTTGGCTGAGATGATGAAAGCTGATTTAAAAACTGATTCAACATCTTGTTTTAGGCATTTATCCATATTTTTGAGATTTAAAGAGGGATAAATGAATCATAGTTATGAATCTACCGATGAACTTTCCCACATTGCTGCAGGAAATGCAGTGTAATTAAGGTCAGAATGATAAACCCTTGGCAGTTATCTAGAAATGCCTTGTTGTAATGTCAGGATTTAAGGGTTGTTAGCACTGCTGCAGTGAAGGGATTTCAATGATGCTTCTCTTCAGAATGTAGAACCAGAACGAAAGACATGTTGCATCTCTGTTCAACCCTTTAACAATAAATAATAATACCTTTTATTTAAAGAGTGCTTTCATAAAGGTACTCTGTCTCTACTTTAAAGAGTCCTCTCCTGCTGATGTTCAGGTGTATATCAGTATGTAGTGTCTCTACTTTAAAGAGTCCTCTCCTGCTGATGTTCAGGTGTATATCAGTATGTAGTGTCTCTACTTATCAGTATGTAGTGTCTCTACTTTAAAGAGTCCTCTCCTGCTGATGTTCAGGTGTATATCAGTATGTAGTGTCTCTACTTTAAAGAGTCCTCTCCTGCTGATGTTCAGGTGTATATCAGTATGTAGTGTCTCTACTTTAAAGAGTCCTCTCCTGCTGATGTTCAGGTGTATATCAGTATGTAGTGTCTCTACTTTAAAGAGTCCTCTCCTGCTGATGTTCAGGTGTATATCAGTATGTAGTGTCTCTACTTTAAAGAGTCCTCTCCTGCTGATGTTCAGGTGTATATCAGTATGTAGTGTCTCTACTTTAAAGAGTCCTCTCCTGCTGATGTTCAGGTGTATATCAGTATGTAGTGTCTCTACTTTAAAGAGTCCTCTCCTGCTGATGTTCAGGTGTATATCAGTATGTAGTGTCTCTGCTTTTAAAGAGTCCTCTCCTGCTGATGTTCAGGTGTATATCAGTATGTAGTGTCTCTACTTTAAAGAGTCCCCTCCTGCTGATGTTCAGGTGTATATCAGTATGTAGTGTCTCTACTTTAAAGAGTCCTCTCCTGCTGATGTTCAGGTGTATATCATATGTAGTGTCTCTACTTTAAAGAGTCCTCTCCTGCTGATGTTCAGGTGTATATCAGTATGTAGTTGTCTCTACTTTAAAGAGTCCTCTCCTGCTGATGTTCAGGTGTATACAGTATGTAGTGTCTCTACTTTAAAGAGTTCCTCTCCTGCTGATGTTTCAGGTGTATATCAGTATGTAGTGTCTCTACTTTAAAGAGTCCTCTCCTGCTGATGTTCAGGTGTATATCAGTATGTAGTGTCTCTACTTTAAAGAGTCCCCTCCTGCTGATGTTCAGGTGTATATCAGTATGTAGTGTCTCTACTTTAAAGAGTCCTCTCCTGCTGATGTTCAGGTGTATATCAGTATGTAGTGTCTCTACTTTAAAGAGTCCTCTCCTGCTGATGATCAGGTTCATATCAGTATGTTGTGCCTCTACTGGGACATGTCTCCATGCTTCAATGTTCAAAAAGCTCTTCATTTTTCTCATACTGCCTGTGCTGCAGCACCTATTTTCACCCTCTGTCTGAAACCAGAGCCCAGTCTGCTCTGATTGGTTAGCTGGCCGGCTCTGTTGTGATTGGTCAACCTCTTAAGAGTGTTTACCTTGTGTTGTGCCTGCCTGTAGCACTGTGTGAGCTTTCGGAGCGCGCTGAGGTCCTTCTGGAAGCCGGACAGCTGGGACCCCGGGGCCAGACCGGGCTCTCCGTTACTGCTGCCCCCCCGCTGCCACACACTGGTCCTCAAGGTCAGCAGGAGGTCACAGATCAGGAGCTCCACACCCTTAAAAGAGAAAGAAGACTTAGTTTGGTGCGTTTACATAAAGATGCATCATTGGAAATTATATTATATTTTCATAAAAATATCTCTATACTATTTTAGTTTTTTATTTCACACTTAACTAACTACTTATCAAGATTTTCATTTCATTGGATCTTTTATTGAACATTTTTCTTTAACTTCTTATGTTTATTTAAGTACTTCGATGTTATTTTAAGGATATTTGTGTGCCTTTACACAACGATCGACAGCTCTACTTGTATGGTAACCCCGATTTAAGTTTTGAACAGTTCTAAAATTGAGCGACTGTCACGAAACCCAAATGTCCCACCAGATAAATAAGTATTCTGATTCTCCCATACATCTCACCCAACATGCAATCCTACAATTAAGCAACATCTCACCCACTGTGTACACTGTGTGTGTGGTGTGTGCAGATTGGAGAGGCCTCTGTGTTGCACTGCAGACACATTGCACTCGTCATCAGGACCATGCAATGCAACTACAATGCACCACAGCCACCTCCTGTCATGCACACTGTAACACACACACACACACACACACACACACACACACACACACACACACACACCACACACACACACACACACACACACACACACACACACACCACACACACACACACACACACACACCACACACACACACACACACACACACACACACACACACACCACACACACCCACACACACACACACACACACACACACCACACACACACACACACACACACACACACACACACACACACACACACACACACACACACACACACACACACACACACACACACACACACACACACACACACACACACACACACACACAGCTAATTTATATTTAACTTCTCTACATTCAAGAGGCAGCTATTGTACTTTTTCCTTTTACTACATTTACTTCCCATTCCTAGTCACTAGTTTTACAATAAAAACACATGATATGCTTATACGATATGATGAAGTACTTTAGTTCTCACCAACCCCAAATCGACTCTCCTATCATGATATCGATATAATGCCCAGCCTTGTTCATGAGCAGATAAGAGAACATAATTAAGATTTTTCTGGAACTCAAAGGCGCTTTACAGTATGAGGGAGGGTAGACAAACAAGGACACGAGTGATCCTGTGTTCCCTACCTTGTTGAGATAGTTTCCGGTCTGAGCGAGGGGAACGGAGATGCTGGAGCGCAGGAAGCTGCTGGCTCTGTCGCAGTGAGACAAGCAGGCCATCGCTCCCTCGCCCTTCAGCGGAGAGAGACTCATCTGAACGGCCTTACAGAGCAGCAGCACGGACTTAGGCACAGGGTGGCTGGAGCGGAGAGGAGGGAGAACAGGGAAGTGAGGACAGTTATCAAAATACTTGGTGGGATATAAGATTTTGTGACAGAAATACAATAATCTTCCTCAGTGTTATTAGTATTGCAGAGTTGAATAAGTGCACGGGTTATATAGTGTACGTTTTGTCTGTATGGCACTATTTAATATGATTTAAGCAGATTTCGGATAATAACGACACCCATGTCTCTGATTTAAGATTATCTTGTCCGGCTAAAAATGTCCTGTAGTCTTCAACAATGTAACCCAGATGAAGAAAGGATGCTCCACCTTCACATCGCTTATTCTAGATTCTGTTTTGTAGTGCAGGACGTTGTGTTTTGTTCCTATTTGGACCTAATTGAACAAGGAAGAATGGTCAAGGTGAGAGTGAGTACTAGGTTGCTACTGTTGCTGTTGTTTGTTGTTATTGTTTTGTGGGTTTTATTATGTTGTGTTGTCCCTAATGTTTCTTGTATCGTCTCAGCTGAAAATAAAATAAAAAAAACATTGAAAGAGAAAAGGCAGCTCATTCTGGAATAGCCTCCGAACTGAGATACGGGATTGTCCCACTGTCGATAGTTTTAAAGGTCAACTGAAAGGATGGTTGAGAAATAACCAGACGACGTGCGATCACCGCTAAATGCACTTTAACACAGGGGTATCCTCTCTTGCACTTTAGGTATCGATGCTGCTATTTTGTATTACCATGTCCTAAATACTTGGGTATTCTACTCTTGCACTTTATGTATTTGTACTGCTATGTTTGTAATTTTCATTTTCTTAATGTTTCATGTGAGGGACTGCGGATGGAAAGTAGCTCAAAGCTAAATCCGGCATATTTACACTTGGTATATTTCATGTTTTAAGTATTCATTAATGTGCAATGTCCCTCCCAAATAAACAAATAGATAATAACAGGTTTTGCTTGACTTACTCCAGAGTATGCAGAGCCCTGGGCATCCGCTCTGCTTCTGCCAGCAGTGACCTCACAGAGGCGTCGTCGCCCTGCAGCCAATGAACAGCCGCCTTCAGGACCAACGCCCACCAGCGGCTCACCGGGTCTCCAACTGACAGGAAGGAGAGAGGAAAGGTGTGTAACAAATCAAGGATAAAAACAGACAATACAGGAAGGCATTGATGGAAGACATAGGACATATATTTTACAAATATTACTTACAATTACAAATACAATTAAATGTATCACAATTAAGGAAAAGGAAGAGATAGGAAATATATACATCTGCAATTAAATGTATCACCATTAAGTGAATTAGGCTTTTTCAATATGCTCAAAGTTCCTATGCTTTAACTGCCATGTGTGCCGCTAACTGTTGTTCTCTGTGTTATTGTTGTAGTGTTGTTGTTGTTGTTTTGTAAATTAAAGACCTATCTTTTTAATTTGGCTTATCATTTTTAGTGGTATCACTGTTCATCTTTTATAGTTTTAACATATTTTATGTAAATATTTGATGTTCCTCATTTGTTATTGTGATTGTTTTTGTCATGCTCTGTAAAGCACTTCGGGATGCGTCAAGCATGAAAGGGGCTATATAAATAAAGTTTATTATTTACATATTATGTATTTGATGCGCTTTCACACCAAGTACTTTGCCGTACTTAGTTCATCAGAACTCGTTAGTTCTGATGAACTAAAGAGTAGATCGCGTTCACACCGGAATAAGTCCCTGAGGGAGGATTAGGAAAATGAGCCGCTGACGTCACTTCTTCTTCTTCTTCTGCTTTGGGTTTACTTGCAGGCTGCAAACCACTTCACGGCGTATACTGCCACCCGGAGTCCCTGGACGGAAGTCCCCGGAGTTGAGGACTGGCTTCAGTAGAAGCTGCTGGGAGTCCCAGCAGCTTCTACTGAATTGGTTGATATGGGCTGAGAAGGTGTGGGAAATCTATCTGATGAAACAAATAGCTTATGCACGAAGACTTTAAACAGATATTTATTAAAAAGGTGGACTTCTGCCGTTATTATACTCGTACAGCAAACAACATATCCCCACACCTTCTGACTCATACCAGTACCTCCATCTTCCTCACACCCATCCATACACAGTTCTCCCCAATTGTTTTATTATGATGTATGTATTTATTCATTTATGTATTATTATTATTATTATGATGAAGAAGAAAAGGCAAAAAACCTAAACGTGTGAATATGCCATGTTAAATAATACAAAAGGACCTACTAGCTCCACTCTATAGATATTTCTGAAGCTGTGAAAAGATGTTCCCAGTCAAATGAGAGCTGATGATTAACATCCTTGTCTTTTTATCTCTTCTCCCAGTCTCTTGAGGGATAGAAAGCTGTGTGTGCAGAACGTCTCTGGAAGTTAATTAGCATCGCCCAAGGAGACTGCCAATGTATTCAAATCCATCGCTAGTCACTTACTACCGCAAAATCAATGTCTGCAAACAAAAAGAGAATCCCAAAGGACCAATTGTTTGTCAGCGAACGGTAAATAGAGCAAAAAGAGAAGAAATCGCTTCATGCCGTCAGTTATAAGTGTGGTTACTTAATTAAGGGAAATGTGTGGAAATGTCTTCCTCCTTGCCAACATCCGATGTGATTCATGCTTTATTTGGATTGGGCAGGGTTTGCTCTGTTGGTGTTATTCATACCTGGAGTGGTGGTGTGATTGGGAGGAGTCGAGAAGGGAGGAGGAGGGGAGGGAGAGTCCTCCGTGCAGCTGTTCAACAACTGCAGGAACTCAAGGGCGCTGGAAAACTCCCTGAAAGAGACACACGTTCAACAGATCCAGGGTAAGTATAGAGTGGTGCCACGATGACGTCTTTTTGAAGGTCGATTCATAAGATAGCATCGCAAGGCTGCTTCTGTAAAAAGCCAATGGGGTTTTTTGCATTTGGAATTTGGATTTTTGCAGATGATGAGACATTTTGTGATTTTTGAAGCGTAAATGCAATTGCCAAGGGTAACGTAGGCTTAAAAAGGAACTACATCACGATCACATGACCACCGCTAAGCTAAAGGTGGCTAATTTTGGTTGTGTTGATGTTTAGTCAATTCATTTAGACACTCGTTAGCAAACACAGTTTTGAGGACACGTAAAAGCTTCAGACGTTCTCTAGTGGGGTATTTACTGACATATTTTATGTCGTACGACAAAACATGAAAATGTTTGATGCTTGTGTTAACCACAGACCTTACTGTATTTCAGGCATGTAACCCAAACACACATAAAAACAACCATTGAAGCACCTGTTTCGGATTTGTAAGCATACTTGTCTGTACCGACTACCCAGGGAGAGGTCAGAGAATTTAAATGAATGTCTGTATTTATGAATCAATTGCTTAGAAGGAAAGGGGTAATGTATGTATGTGTGTGTATGTGAGCAATAACATGTAGATTTGAGTGGACTGTAAACTGAGGCGGGTGTGATTTTTATGTACATCTCCATGTATGTTATATATTTGTGGAATAAATAAAAAGTAAAAAAAAACAAACAACCATTGACTTTGAGACGAGTGATCCTGGAAGTGCTGAAATGCACACACACTGCTGGTACCCTCTGCCTTACCCAGAGCCGTTGTTGCGTTTTCCAGCTTCAGAGTTGCTCTGCGGCTGGATCAGCGTGTGGACGGCTCTCTCCAGAAGCTTCCTGCAGAAACAGCGGTGCAGCTGGGCGATGGGGTCGGCTGCAGGGAGATCAGAAACAGAGAGGAACAGTTATATCATATCTAATAAAGTTATATGATATCTAATATGTATATATGACCAAGTACCAGGGTTTCCTCTAGGATTATTTTCTTCCCGGTCAAATTTCTGTAAATAATTTATTTGACCGGACAAATTTGAAACTTACATGTTTCAATAATAATAATAATAAGAATAGTGTAGCAGAGTTTCCGTTAGCAGGTAATTACCGGTAATTAACTTTGTGTTCATTTTGAAATTCATTTTAATAAAAGAGTAAAATAGCCTCTGGGTGTGTTTGCCTCATACCTGGGTCTCTCTGAGAAGTGTACACGCCGTCGCTGCTGTCCGACTTCACCGACCAATCACAGCTCAGGAAGAACTGCCTCCCCAGAGGCGTGAAGAGCCAGCGCAGGCAGTCAGGGATGGACTTGCCCTCTGATTGGTTGGCCACACTCTCTGCACAACTCAACAGATAACCCTGGGGGATAAACGGGTAAGAAAATATGATGTTGATGAAAAGAAAACTCATCAAAGGGAAGTGTTTAAATGTGTGTGTGTGTGTGTGTGTGTGTGTGTGTGTGTGTGTGTGTGTGTGTGTGTGTGTGTATAAAAAAGTCCTTGATTAGAGAAATTAGTGACATGGTTTTGGAAGAGTAGCCTGGTTTTAACATTGTATGCATGAACGCAAATGACTTAATTGTATTTTAAGTAGCCCTAATGTATGTGTGTGTGTGTGTGTGTGTGTATGTGTGTGTGTGTGTGAGAGAATACTCCTCGTGGCATGTTTGTTATGGAAGAGTAGCCCGGTTTTGTCGTTGTATGCATGAACGCAAATTACTTCATCGTAATGTAAAGTAGCCTAATGTGTGAGTTGTTGCTGTGTGTGTGTGTGTGTGTGTGTGTGTGTGTGTGTGTGTGTGTGTGTGTGTGTGTGTGTGTGTGTGTGTGTTCAGGAGGCAGCGATGGTGGTGCCCCCGCTGAGGCGCAGCAGGATCTGCTGGCAGTCCTGCAAGGAGCGCCGGTCTCCCACCCGCTCCAGGTGGTATGGATGCTTGTGTGCGTGTGTGTATGTGTGTGTGTGTGTGTGTGTGTGGATGGATGCTTGTGTGCGTGTGTGTATGTGTGTGGATGCGTGTGTGTGTGTGGATGATTGTGTTTGTGTGCGTGTGTGTGCAAGAGGGAGGAGTAACAGTGCTCTATTGGATACCACAGTCATAAGTTGGAGCTGATGAGAGACTCACAGGCAGAAAGGAGAGATGATGGCCCAGGATGGTGCGCAGAGCGGTGGCTGCGGTGACGTAGATCTGGGTCAGCTGGGCGGGGGCCATCTTGCTCTGAGCGCTCTCGCTGAGGTTGACGGCATTTAGAGAAACAGAGAGAGCCCACAGGCTGCTGCGCTGAGGCAGCTTCCCTAGAGAGAGAGAGAGAGAGAGAGAGAGAGACAGAGACAGAGACAGAGACAGAGACAGAGACAGAGACAGAGAGAGAGAGAGAGAGAGAGAGAGAGAGAGAGAGAGAGAGAGAGAGAGACTGTGTGACTCAAAGTGGGGGATCATATCTGCTGTCATTCATGTCAAATACAGTCTGTTGTTGTTTTTTATAATAAACGACGTATTCCTTTTCCCTAAACTGTACACTGATATCTTTAATAATAACCACTCACCAAATATTGTGGTATTCACATTTTTACATATATATATATATATATTGGGGATACAATGTGCACATTTTTACTTTAACTTCTTATGTTTATAAACATATTGTTATTTTTATGAAATATGATCTTTGTATTGCACATTTTCTTAAATGTATATACATATTTGTTTTATATTTTATTACATTTTTAACCTTTATTGCACATTATTACTTTACTTCTTATTTTTACATTAAAGGTCACCTATCATGCTATTTTTAGGCAATAGCATAGGTCTCATATGTATCAAAATATATAAAAAAACATGTCTATGAAGTGTTTTGCTCAAAATACCAAACAGATCACCCATTCTAGCCATGCCTCATATCCCTCTATTTCACTTCCTGTTTCTAAAGTGCTGATTTGGGGAATAAAGCTTTAAAAAAATAATTGATAACAAATAAAAAAGGAGGGGGCTGAGCTCATGCGGGACCCGGCAGCTACTGTCTAAACTAAATGCTGCCGTGATGAAACGCCATATCATGGATTATCAAGGATTCTCTCTGAAACAGTCTGGAGTTCAAAGGCTTTCTCTCTTGCCGGTTATACCACTAAGGTGAGTTCCTTTTACTTCCTGCTTCTTCACACACATGCTCTCCAGTACAGGTTAGCTCTGAGTGTTAGCGATGCTAATGTAAACACCGACCATATTACGTCCAAAACAGTCGGGCATTGTTTCTGATAGCAACTTTCTGATTGGGCCGTGGGTCCACATTTCAGATATTACGTCATATCGGACGCAAATCTGGATCAGCTCCGTTGTTCCCCCGTTTTTAGAGATTTGGGTACGGAGGAAAAGAGAGAGGGTTTTATTTCCTGACGCTGCGTGAGTTCCCTGACGCACCGGGGACACATAGTTGATGTAGAAAAGACATCAGAAAGTGCACTTTGCATGATAGGTCCCCTTTAAAAAGGTAGTTACTATTATTTATTGCTAATCTAATTTAAACAATTTTACTTTACTTTCATGTTTTTCTATATGTGTATTCTATATAATTGCACATTATTATTATTTATATACAATAAATATTTGTATTAAATTCTAAAATGGAGCAACTGTCACAAAAACTAATTTAAAGAAAAAGATAATATTAAGTGATTAATCCCTTGTGTCTTCATCCCCCCTCTCCCTCACCCTCTCCTCCCCCCTCTCCCTCACCTCTCCCTCTCACCTCCCCCTCACCCTCTCCTCCCTTGTCTCCCTCTCCTCCCCTCTCCCTCACCTCCCCCGTCTCCCTCTCCTCCCCCCTCACCTGTGAGTTGCAGCTGACTCAGCTGGTGGTAAACCAGTGCAGCGTCCTTCGCACTGGTCCTCGCCTCCTCGCCCTCATGTTTCCCCCCCACCTGACGAACCAGCCAGCCCAGAGGAATCGGGCGGTGCAGGACGTAGCGGACCACGTTCCAGCTGAGCGAGCACACCAGGTCCAGGTTGGAAGAGGGAAGGGCTCGAGTCAACACGGAGAGGCAGGTTTCTAAACTCCCCATCGCTGCCGTGTAATCTCCCTGCAGGAGAGGAGGCAAGGCAAGTTTATTTATACAGCACCTTTCAACAAAAGGCAATTCAAAGTGCTTTAGACAAATGAAAGACATTAAGAGCATTAAACACATTAGAAACATTAAAAAGCAAAGATAGTAAAACATGAATATCACAGGTACATGAATAAAAGTTACAGTGCAGTGTGAGATGTGAATAGTTCAACTAAAAGCAGCGGCAAAAAGAAAGTCTTCAGCCTGGATTTAAAAGTAGTCAGAGTTGCAGCGGACCTGCAGGTTTCTGGTATTGCTCCAGATATTTGACAAGACCCCTAACCAAATTCTCACTTTCTCTACCCCTGGTCTTCCCATGAAATTATAGTTATTTTGACACTTTTCTAACCTTTTTATATTCCTTTCATCCTTCTCTTTCATCCATTTTGAATTCCCAGACAACACATGTTCCTGTTTTACTGTTACCCGAACCCATCTTTGATATTTTAACCTGTGTTACGACTTCCCTCATGAATCTATGGCCTTCAAACCAGAAGGGAAAACCGAAAGCTGATCAGTATTCAGAGCAGGCTGACAGGCAGGCAGGCGATGAAGGTCATTACATCGGATAGCACATATTTGAACAAATGCTTAAAATAAACCAATGAAGGGGCTAAACTTAGACTTCAAGACGGTGAGAATCAAAGCAAACTGGGTGAAGTGAGAAATCTTCAAATATGATTCTTCAAACACGTCAAAAACTGGATACAAAATATTAAAAAAGTTCCAAATTCTCAGCCTGCCACATGAAGTCGTGTGCTCATTATTTCCTATATTTGGAAATGCTACCTCTTGAGAAAGTTAACTGAACACAAAACTCTTATGCCAGGTTAAAATACATTTTAATAGGCTGGCAATTTGTTTTCTTGGTTTCTTTAAAGCTGGGGTAAGAAATATATTTAAATCATTGGGACACAATTCCCAAATAACCGTAATGTATTACAGAACAATTGACAGTGAGTGATCATAGAGGGCTTTACAGGCCCACAAGCTGGAAAGTAAACAGGAGGGTAATTCTACAAAAATGTTTGCTGCAACGGGATTATAATAAGGATGTTGGAAATAAAACTCGTCCAGCTGGAGGTTGTTGTTGTTTTGCATTTTCTAGACAGCTACCTACCCTGGGGATCTATTGAATTACGACCTGATTAATAATAATAATGATGATAATACATTTGATTTAAGGCGCCTTTCATGACACCCAAAGACACCGTACACTTTGTTAAATATTCTAAGAGGTAAAAGCAACAGAACATGTTACAAACACAAACCTACCATCATGGAGAAGACAATTAAAGTGGACACAAATGATAGGGACAGGTTATTCAGAGCACTACAGTGAGTAGGCTGTAATATATATGAATGTTATATTCATGCATATATATTACAGAAAGGTTATGATGGATTGTTGTCCCAATATAACGAAGGAAAACTCTGGAAACATGTCTGGTCTGTCCTCACCCTTTTGAGATGCAGGTCTGCTTGTTTGCGATGCCTCCAGAAGGACACAGATTTGGGGCGAGTGCAGCGGTGTGACGGGCTCCCACAGATAGAGCACCCTCACACACCCCCACACCGCCCCCACCCCACTCAGCACCCACACCATCACCCACGGCAACAGGCAGCGCAGCCAGGATCCTGGAGGATGAGAAGAAAAGGGGTTACGGTCATTTTACATTTTAGAAGACATCACAACCAAGTGCTGGGTCACAAATTCAAATCGAGACTTATAGGATCGATAGAGATTGACGATATACGACAATGGCTTTCCAATGACTGTTTATGATACAGAAAAAACTGAGTGAAGGCTCAAAAGATAAAGGCAAGTTTACGGAAACCCTGAGAGAAAAAAAAAACGTTATCAAGTCGGATTTAAATTGTTATATTTACTGTGTTTATGATTTAAGAACAGCTGAAAAAAAGGCACAAAAAAAAGTTTGCCAGGATGACATACTACACATATACAATTCTGATTTATAAATTCAAGTCATTTCCATTTTTATATCCTCAGATTTTAACAAGAACTTGTCTGGCATTCTCACCATTAAAGGTTCCCTATTATACTGTTTTTCATCAATATATTATAGGTCTCAGATATATACAAAACATGTCTCTGAAGTGTTTGGCTCCAAACACCAAACAGATCATTGCAGCATTACCCATAATCCCCTCTGTTTCAGCCCTGTTTCCAAAGTGCTGATTCTCTGTCTGTTACTTTAGATGAAAATAAGGAGCCCCTCCCCACGCCCCTCTGAGAGAGATTTGGTTACAAAGAACACCATGGTGCTCTAGGAGGAGATGCAGGTGATAGGGGGGGGGGGGGGGGTTACCTTGGTTGCTGATTGGCTAATGGTTACACAAGACAAAACATCGTTATGACATCATCAAGTGGCCAAAATCTGATTGTCAGAGAATAATTGTTCCTTACTCCTAAGATATTTAACCTTTTCGCCTGTTGACGTTAATAACAAACTCTGACTCTGTTATCTCCTTTAAAGAATGTGCTGCTGCACTTATTCTCAGTTTTCTGACCGGTCAACTCTCGGTCACAGAGCCTAAGAGTCAGGCAAGTGATTCAGTATCTCGAGATGTTGGGGATATCTCCAGTGTTCCCAGGTGTTTACGCACCATCCCCCAATATGTGGATGAAC
Source organism: Gymnodraco acuticeps (assembly GCF_902827175.1). Classification (NCBI taxonomy): domain Eukaryota; kingdom Metazoa; phylum Chordata; class Actinopteri; order Perciformes; family Bathydraconidae; genus Gymnodraco; species Gymnodraco acuticeps. The sequence goes on from NW_022992072.1 coordinate 109,988, forward strand.
TCTCTGCAAACTAGTTAAAAGGTCTATCGAGAGAGCGGCTGGTCAGATTTGATGTGGCAACCCACCCGGGCAGTCAGAACCTTTTGCTGCTGTGACTTGTGATATGAATTCTCCAGCCGATACTTGTAATAAACTACCAGTGTTTGACATCAAAGCTCCAACTCTCCTCGTGCCTCTCTGAGTCCTGACTCTCCATTGCTGCAGAAGTTTCCCTTACACTGATCAGCTCATTTTCAGACAGGTTTTTATAAAAATGGATCAGGACAAAAAGAGAGAGAATCTTTGTTCCTGAAACTTTCAGAGTCTCTTTCCACAGAGGGGACACGTGTATGAAAGACGTGAAAAAGTGGATTTTGCACAATAGGTGACCTTTAAAGCTCGACATATATAAACAAGTACACGGAAGCCCGGAGGAGGAAAGTAAAAAGACCAATTCTGATCTAAATTGTTATATTTTCTGTGTTTAATATTTAATATGAGCTGAAAAAAACTTTTAGCACATTACACATGTTCCAACACGTCTTAGATTTTGCCATGAACCTTGAAACAAACTGCCGGACCACCGATTACTCACCAAAGTCCTGAGTGGGACTGGGGAACCACCAGACGAGCGTTCTGGACGGCCCGTGGCCCGGAGAGAGGCCGGGGCTCCCCGAGGCCTCGGAGCCCAACATGGAGGGCAGAGGGTTCAGAGAGAGGCAGAAGAAGGTGAGAGCGCAGAGGAGGAGACGAGAGCCGTCCATCACGCCCACCGAGGAGGGAGAGTCTGGCTCACTCTTCAACTGGGAAAGAACAGGTTAACGATAATGAGTAATTATACTTTCAAATGACTTTTTACATTGGCTTTTTTTTATACTTGAAATGTGTGTGATGTGTTCTGTTATTATTATGTGTGTTCCTCTCGGGACTCCACGTGCTCTGTGTTTAGTTTTTATGTTGACCTAACATTTCTGCCTCATGTGGTTATTGTATTCATGGTTCTGTGCTCTTAAGTTTAACTTTTGTTCTTTCTTGTGAAGCACTTTGTGAATTCTAATTCTGTGAAAGGTGCTATACGAAATAAACATATTATTATTAAATAAATAGAATAATTGTAATAAATACTGTATTTTATAATAATGATATTTTTCTTTTTTTCCCCTCTTGTTTATTTTACTTCACATTTTCTAATTTTTTTTATTATTAGTTTTAATTATCTATTATTCTTTTTTTTATTTGTATTATAGCACCGGTCACTCTTTGGCTACTATTACAGCTAACATGACAGTTATTTTAATGTCAAGATTCAGATCAATACAAGGAGGATACTGCCAATTTGGAAATAACTTAAAAAGGTATTCTGTGTCTGTGTTTTCACGGACACTTCATTAAAGCCATGCTATTTGGTATCCTAATTTGAGAGACACAAGCAAGATTTTGTTCTACCACAACTCTAAAGCTAAGGTGTGTTACCTGGTCGTGGTCCAGCAGGGGGCTGCCGGGCTCTGAGTCCACACAGTAGGGAGAGAACTGGGAAGGAGAACCAGAACCAGAGTCCGAGGCCGGAGGAGACATCATCACGATCTCCTCCTTCATCTCCACATCTTCCGAGCGAATCGCTGTTTCTGAGATAAAGAGAGAGAGAGAGAGAGAGTGAGAGAGTGAGAGTGAGAGAGTGAGAGTGAGAGAGAGAGAGAGACTCAGTGACATCCCTACAGATCACACTCCACTTCTAAACATTCACTTTGTAAATCACTCACTGTTCTTCTGGTTGCCCATCTTTAGCGCCATGTTCTCCTGCCGCAGCTTCTGATTGGACGACTGCAGGTATCTGATGTAGTCGATGGCCTTCTTCAGCACTCCTGATTTGTGCATCTGGGTAAAAAGGGCACAACAGGATGTTGGGATTAATTGGAGAATTCAGTGGATTATTTTACACATTTAATAAACACTAAAACAATTAATGTTACATTTGCTTGATATATTTATTAAATGTAATAATGATGAAAGGCCTTTAAATGCCACGCTATTCATCAATATATTACAGGTCTCAGATATATCCAGAGCCTGTTTCTGATTGGCTGAAACACCAAGCAGATCATTGCAGCATTACCCATAATCCCCTCTGTTTCAGCCCTGTTTCCAAAGTGCTGATTCTCTGTCTGTTACTTTAGATGAAAATAAGGAGCCCCTCCCCACGCCCCTCTGAGAGACATTTGGTTACAAAGAACTCAATGGTGCTCTAGGAGGAGATTCAGGTGATAAGGGGGGGGGGGGTTACCTTGGTTGCTGATTGGCTAATGGTTACACAAGACAAAACATCGTTATGACATCATAAAGTGGCCAAAATCTGATCAGCCTATTTTCAGACAGGTTTTTATATAAATGGATCAAAAAGAGAGGAATCTTTGTTCCTGAAACTTTTCAGAGTCTCTTTCCAACAGAGGGGGGGACACAATGTTGATGTAGAGGGAGACATGGAGAAGAGGGACACATGTTGGATGTAGAAGAGACCACGAAGAAGAGGGGACACATGTTGATGTAGAAGAGACATGAAGGAAGAGGGGGACACATGTTGATGTAGAAGGAGACCACGAAGAAGAGGGGATACATGTTGATGTAGAAGAGGGACACGAAGAATGAGGGGATACATGTTGATGTAGAAGAGGACATGAAGAAGAGGGGGACACTGTTGATGTAGAAGAGGACACGAAGAAGAGGGGATACATGTTGGATTGTAAGAAGAGACCATGAAAGAAGAGGGGACACATGTTTGATGTAGAAGAGACATGAAGAATGAGGGGATACATGTTGATGTAGAAGAGCATGAAAGAAGAGGGGACACATGTTGATGTAGAAGAGACATGAAGAAGAGGGGACACATGTTGATGTAGAAGAGACATGAAGAAGATGGGACACATGTTGATGTAGAAGAGACATGAAGAAGAGGGGACACATGTTGATGTAGAAGAGACATGAAGAAGAGGGGACACATGTTGATGTAGAAGAGACATGAAGAAGAGGGGACACATGTTGATGTAGAAGAGACATGAAGAAGAGGGGACACATGTTGATGTAGAAGAGACATGAAGAAGAGGGGACACATGTTGATGTAGAAGAGACAGGAAGAAGAGGGGACACATGTTGATGTAGAAGAGACATGAAGAAGAGGGGACACATGTTGATGTAGAAGAGACATGAAGAAGAGGGGACACATGTTGATGTATAAAAGATATGTAAAAGCTTCATAGCTGACCTTTAAGAGACCCACCTTGGCATCGTTTCCCATGACAAGGTCCCTGAGCTCCAGGATCTTGTCGTTGATGGAGGAGCGGTACCTCTTCTCGATGATGTTGTGAGTCGTCCTCCTCTCTCCCTCCTTCACCACCCCCCCCGGGCCGATCATCCCCCCCATCATCTGGCTCTGATCCATCATGGTTCTGGCTCCCGTGTTGCTGTGGGCAGAGCCTGGCTGCAGCTGTTTGATTGGCAGCTTGTCTCCGCTCATCATGACGGGGACGGTGGTCAGGATGTTGCTGCTCATCAGCGTCTGGGGAAAATCAAGAGCAGTACGTTAGTTTTCAGTGTGGGACGGAAACTGTGTTTTCAACCCCTAAATATCACTGGTGGGATGCAAGTACAATTACAAAGAACTGTACGTAATAACATAATTGCACTTTACTTGTCTGTTTCTATTGTATGCTACTCTATACTTCTACCCCACCACATTTCAGAGGCATATATCAAGCTTTTTGCACTTTTAACACAAAGTTACTGCCTACTTTTTACACATAAATTCTATACTAATATAGTACTGTAAAAAAAGACCAATTAGTCATAATGAGTACTTTTGAGTACATTTAGCTAAATATACCTCTGCACTTCTACTTAAGTAACATTTTGAATTCAGGACATTTGTCGTCAAAAGTTTACATACACTTGTAAAGAACATGTATTTCATGACAGTCTCGACTTTTCAATAATTCCTACAACTCTTATTTTTCTGTGATAGAGTGATTGGAGCACATACTAAATGAAGTTTGGTTCTTTTATGAATTTATAATGTGTCTTCTGAAAATGTGATCAAACTGCATATTGGAGCATTAAGTGTTTCTACTTTTGGCTTTGTTCAGGATCCAGTACCTCTTCCACCTTTGCTAATAATATCAAACATGAATGCTGTGGCTGTGTACCGGGACTTGCAGAGCTGTGTTCTGCATGGGCGTGGTCAGGGTTGTTATCCCCGGGCTCTGCATGGTCGACAGAACCTGCGTGCCGTCTGGTTTCAGTGTCGTCAGAACCAGAGAGTCCGTCTTCAGGATCTGAGGCTGCTGCATCAGAACCTGAGGGAAACACATGGAAATCATGGTACAATGATAAAGTAAGGGATAATGAGGGTGACCCCCCCTGCCCCCACTGGACTTTAACTCCCCACACACACACACTCAGACACTTTTTACACTGCTATGGACAATCTTGCACTAATGTACATTTCCCAAACTTATTGAAGTGACTGTTATTTTGTATATATCGATTGTTGTGCTTTTATTTATGTCTTAATGTGTACATATGTATAAATGTGTATATAAAGGATAAACATATTGATATACATATATTTGTACTTTTGTATTCGGGATTGTGGGAAACGGTATTTCGATCTCTGTCTGTGCTCAAACTGAAAGATTGACAATGACTTTGACCGATGCACATTATCCCGCTGATTACACGGCTACTTACTAAATAAGAAATGAGTCACAATATTTATCCAATAAAGGATTTTATTGAGGAGTATTATCAAATCAAATCCAGTTTTATTTATATAGCACATTTAAAAGCGATTTTTTTTTTTGGGCGAACCAAAGTGCTGTACATATAATAAAAACACATTACTACAATCACAATAAAAGACACTAATTTACAACAGAAATATAAAAAATCAAACACAGGGAAAAGTCAGGTGTCGTGCTCCGCTCTGACTAGAATTACAATTTACACACGGCATCTATTGCACGTCTGTCCGTCCTGGGAGAGGGATCCCTCCTCTGTTGCTCTCCCTGAGGTTTCTCCCATTTTTCCCTTTAAACTGTGGGTTTTCTTCGGAAGTTTTTCCTTGATGTGAGGGTCTAAGGACAGAGGGTGTCGTATTGTCATACTGATATTTTGTACAAACTGTAAAGTCCACTGAGACAAATGTAACATTTGTGATATTGGGCTATATAAATAAACATTGATTGATTGATTGATTGATTGATTGATTGATTGACTAGAAGGCCAGAGAGAAGAAGTGAGTTTTTAGTGTTGATTTAAAAACCCCTAGGGTCTGGGCCGACCTCACATGGAGGGGCAGAGTGTTCCAGAGCCTGGGGCCAGCTGCTGCGAAGGTGCGGTGCCCTCGGGTTTTGAGCCTGGTCTTGGGCGCTACCAGCAGCAGCTGGTCAGCAGACCTTAAAGCTCATGCTGGGGTGTAGCGATGGAGGAGTTCAGCTATATAAGCCGGAGCCAGCCCATATAGTGCTTTGAAAACATGATAATAATAATACATGTTATTTATATAGCGCTTTTCCTGGTGCTAAGCGCTCATTATATGAATATTGTGTGGATTTACTGCCTCACTCATCCTTCTGTATGTAATACGTTGGAATGACGACGTGCAAATGTCAATGCAAGGTATTTATATTTGTATACAAGATGTTTAAAAGGTCAAAACATTGGTACTAAGATCTCCTGGACCTCTACACAGCAAACATGATTTGTGTATGAGATATCTTTTGCACTAACAAGGGTAAGATAGTTAGAAATATTGATCTTTTATTACCAAATATCAGCAAAAAAAACACACCATATTGCCTCATTTCCTAAAGGTGAACACTGATTCTAAATTCAGTGGTGATACTCACAGGTAGCTGCTGCATGGCGTGCACTGTGGTGGGCGCAGCGGAGAGCGTCTGGATGGTCTGACAGGTGGGGGTCAGGACGCGCTGGTGCTGAATGGTCATTGGTTGGAGCTGTGGTGATGTCATTATGCTCTGCATCTGTGGTTGGAGGACTGAGAATGGGAAAATAGATTATAGATCATTCAAAAATACTCTAAGAAAAAACATATTATTGCGTAACATGCATCTCTCCATATCTTCACGAAAATAACAAAACGGTTTGATTTAACACTATGATGTTTATGATCATACCAGCATGATAATTATAGTGAAATTATAGGTTAACTGTCATTTTGAAGTCAGATTGGGAAATGTCTTTTTTTATTAAGATTCCTTCATTATTCACATAATTGAAAACTATTTTTCTAATACATATATTGTTTATTTATAACTGTCACACTGACTGATTTATGGAAGGTGGCTTTTATTGTTTGCACTCAGTTCTTACACTCTTACCGTAATGCCTACCATACAGACCAGACTGGCATCGGTTCATCGCCAGGATGTCCCCTTCTGAGGGATACAAAGCAGAAGACCCTAAAGATGTCAAAGCAAAAAAAATGTAAGGACGTTTTGGGGCCAGAGGGCCTTTTTTGGAGATCTGAGAGTGAAAGGGGGAGATAGAGGGGGGAGGACATCGCCTGAAATATTCAGCCGGCTCGGGAGTCGAACCAGCTTACTAGGCAGCAATTTGTTTTTACATCAGAAAATATGGGACTTTAAGACACAGATGGAAAAATGCAGTAGAGCCAGAGATTAAGGTTTGGAATCAAAAGAGAGAGAGAGGAAATACTGTTCAATTCAAAATAAAAATCCATCCAGTCAAAATGCTTTTACTATAATATCTTAGTCCTAATTTATGAGTAGATTGGTCACAGAATACTATGATGACATTTCTCATAAGATGTCATTGTCAAATGTACTTGACATCTACGGGATCTTCTGTTTTTATCTCCCAAAAAGTGGAGTGAACTTGGCGATGACAAAACGCCGTCTGGTATACACAGGTACGGTGATACAGCGATGCTTTTCCCAAGTAGAGGGTGCCATCTCCTAGGTCCGTCTACAAAAACACGTCAACCCTGCACTTCTTTATTAACCCTAACTTTAACCCCTTCCTGAAAACTATTTTGTAGGTTCACCACCCTCCTTATCTCGTTTTTTGTCACCTTGGAAACTAGTGTTATGGCTCTGGTGGCAGATGACGGGGCTCTGGATGAAGCGCGACTGTCCGCCGTTGGAGGCGATCATCACGGTTTGAGCTTGGGTCTGGATGGGCAGCGGCGTCTGGCTGTGGGTCTGAACCAGCGTGTGCACCGGGAAGCTCTGCGTCTGCATCTGGATCCCCTGGGTGTGCATCTGCATTTAAGTACAAAAAACAATTAATGTCAAGATGCAATTTCATATCAAAAGTTATTCAATTTGGCTGCAATACAAGGAAGTTCATCTGGATTTATTTGCTTTTTTTGTTGTTTTGTTTTTTGTTGTTTGTTTGTCATATCGCCGCAGATTTGTAGTAAAGGTAATCTCAGGTCATTTAAACATCAATGTATTTCCAATGTTGATTTTAAACATTCTTCCATTTTAGATTCCCCAATTTGGGAAATGTTTGCGTAGCAGCAGCATCAAAAACACAAGGCAATGTACAGTACATAAGAGAAACTAAGACACAAGAAATAAACAGTCCAAAATATTTCAGAAATAGACATAAAATAGCATTACAAATTAATGACTTGTCTTGTTTCGTTTCATTTGCTCCAAGTGTTCATGCCTAAGTAAAGCTTTTTGAATTACTTTGTGCCTGAAAGGGGCTCTACACTTTATTTGTCAGGCTGACTGCAGTTCTGCTGAGGCTGTTTCTAAGCATGCAGGATAGTATATTTTACTGGTGTCAGAACTCAGCGTTTTCCTCCCGTCAGCAGAAGCCTTTTTAGTGCGGATGGCACAATGACAAAGAACAACACACCGTCTCCACGACAGACAGTCAAATCACAGCTGGAGAGACAGGCTGACTCATAACTACAGCACTGATCCATCACAGCAGCACTTTATATAAAGCCACGCATTGATCCAAAACACCTTTCAGCACGCCACATAACAGTGCGTAAAACTAACGCACCCTTGGGGAATAAGTAGCAGTTTGCCTGAGTTATAACCATAGACTGTATATATGGTTATAAAACCCATGTCCTTTTTTAACTGTCAGTTTCAGCAACGTGTACAAACATATTCACACTTTCTGTTTTTATATATTATTATTCCTTCAGCTTGATTCCACATAGAGAATAAATATATAATAAAAACGATATAATAAAAATAATAATCAATTAATAATAACGAATAAATGAGTGAAAAAATAAATAGATAAATAAATAATAAAAATAAAAGAAAGCTTGAATAAATAAAGGACACAAATAATAAAAACAAATAAATGAATGAATGAAAAATAATTAAATGCATTGATAAATAAAAACAAATAACTGAATAAATAAATAAAACTAAAATAATTAAAGGAACAAATTCATAAAAACAAATAAATGAATGAATGAAAAAAATGAGAGTACTGACAGTTGTTACCTGGATGGTGGGCTGCGCTGTCTGTAGGGGCTGAGGCTGGATGGGCTGAACCATCTGAGGCCTTGGCTGGAGGAGAGGGGGCGTGCGGGTCACCTGTACCTGCACAGAGGGGACGCTGGGGGGGGAGGGGGTCTGTACGGGGGTGAGGGGAGGGGTGAGGGGGAGATACTGAGGAGAGAGAGTCTGGGAGGGGGCGAGGCCAACTGTGGAGGTCTGGTAGACCACAGAGGAGGGAGTCTGTTGAATCTGAGGAGTCTGTGGAGTTGGAGGAGTTTGGGGGGTTTGTGGGGTTTGAACGGCAGGTCGTGGAGCCGTGTTGGCCCCCCCACTCTGTCCTGAGCCTGCTGAGGCCATCTGATCCTCAAACAGATCGGGGAAATCCCCCACCTGGTTGCTGACGAACTGCAGCATCTCTGAGGAGAAGAAGAACAACATTACAATTGGTCTGGAATTGATTGAGGAATCAAACTAAGCTTTTGGGACAACTCTGACATTCATTTAAAGGTGACATGTCATGCTTTTCTGGTTAGTACCCGTCCCCTTGTGTGTTATGAAGGTTTTTATGCATGTAAACGGTGTGCAGAGTCAAAACCCTCAAAGTACACCCTGTAGCGAGTAAAACTCTAAAACAGAAAATACCTCCCCAAAACGCCTCGTTGGAGATACGTCACTGTCCATTTGATTCTTCCGGGGACATCATGATGTCATGTCGTCCCCGGAACGAAATGGACCAATCCGTGGAGCCGTTACGTTAAGCCCCCGCTGATTGGTCCAAATTGACCAATCCACGGACTTCCTCACACACTCAGTGCAGGCAGCTCTGCTGATCTCTCCTCCCTGGCTGCAGGCTGATAACAGACAGTTGGGATCGCGACGAAATTCTCTCTGCAGACCCATTCTCACAGCGTTTATCAACCTTTGTCTTACTCAATATCAAGCCACACTTATTGTTTTTACTTCGGCTGTGACTTTGTGTGTGCTCAGGATGAGTTTCGCTGTGTATCGCTAAACAAGGAAATCACACCTCCACGGAGCTCAGCGCGATTCACAACGTCCCGACTGGTCCCGACCAATCGGAGCACACTGGGCCCACAGGGAGGGGGGGGGGGCAAGAGCTGCAGCGAGCCGTTTAGTGGAGAAAGTTTACAGAGATGCTGTATGCGAAACCAATGTGAGTTTGGAAAATTGCACAGTATAAATCTATTCTAGTAGACCTCAACAATGGAATTATGATCAGTGGAAATGGCCATGACACAGGACCTTTAATGGCTTAAAACATGAAAAAAGGTAAATTACAGAGAATCATTTATAGTTCAATACCATTACAATTCAAATAGGCATGTTTGTAATACAACTATATTATATAGTTTATTTTTCTGTCGACATAACAGTACTGGGAAGTATTTTTCTGAACTGTTTTGGCAGTTTTATTGGCTGTGATTATTTATAAAAGAAAATGGTTTCAATGTACTGGAGCTCAGTCCTCACTGCGGCAGACCCAGATTTGAATCAGGCCGTTGGTCTCTTTATGTGCGGATTTTGCGGGGGGGCAGGGGGGGCTAAGGACAGCTATCCAAATCTATACAAGATGCTCCAGTTGGCACTGACTCTGCCTATCGGATCTGCCACCTCTGTGAGAAGTTTTTCTGCAATGAGGAGAATTCGGAACTGGCTGCGGTCAACAATGGGAGGAACAAGATTTTCCTCACTTCGGTTCTTCACATTGAGGACGACATCACCGCACAGCTGTCACCTGAGGGGATAGTGAACATATATGCGGAACGCCCCCCATCCTGTATCAAAGACATCCAGAATTTCAACTTCACCATTGACAGCCACACTCTATCTCCCCCCCCTCACATCCGCAACCTCGGAGTCATCTTCGACAGTCAGCTCAAATTCAACCACCACATAAATCACATCACCAGGACCGCCTTTTTCCACCTCAAAAACATTGCCCGGCCGTCTCCGCCCATCACTCTCCTCCTCTGCTGCTGAAACCCTGATTCATGCATTCATCACAACACGACTCGACTACTGCAATAGCATTGTCTACTACGGAATACCATCCAACCTCCTCAATAAACTCCAACATATCCAGAACTCTGCTGCCCACCTCCTCACCCACACCCGCTCCCGAGACCACATCACTCCCGTCCTCCAGAACCTCCACTGGCTCCCCGTCCGTCAAAGAATCGACTTCAAAGTCCTTCTCATTACTCACAAAGCCCTCAACAACCAGCCCCCCCCTACCTCACAGACCTGCTGCACCACCACACCCCTTCCCGCTGCCTCCGCTCATCAGAAGCCAACCTCCTATCCATCCCCACCCACATCAATCACCGGACCTGGGGGGACAGAGCCTTCTCCGTCGCTGCCCCCCTCCCTCTGGAACTCACTCCCACAACCCATCAGAGACTGCACTGACCTCACCACCTTCAAAACACTCACCTCTTCAATCTGGCTTTTAATGTGTGATTGTTTTTGTATTATTTGACTTTAACTTTAACTACATATTTATTTGTTGTTCCTTTCTTTTCTTTTCTCTTCACTATATCTGTAAAGCGTCTTTGAGCACCTGTAAAAGCGCTAACAAATTAAATCTATTATTATTATTATTATTATTAATATTAACGTAAAAAAAGGCGTCTAAGGTAGGAGTGGACACTGGTCAATAATATTGTAGCGTGTTCAAGTAACCAAGGGATATAGAAGTTATCAAATAAGTATAAGATGTACACAGTTATGATACGTTTTACAGTTATGTAATGCACTGTTGTTGGGGGGAGAGACCGCCCCTTCCATATGAGTGTGTGTGTACGGCGGGCATGAGGCGTGCATGACGGGACGAGTTGTGTTCGTATGTGGAAAAGTAATACTCAGTGCGGTGAACGCTGGCTTTATTGCTACTGTATCCGTAGCACCCCACGCAATAGTTGGGACTGTGAAAAAAGGTTTGCCCCCCCCAAGCGCAAATGTTAAACTCCGCCTATGGTCATCTGCCTCCTATCTCCCCCTTTCAAATCTATCTCTTTGTAAGAAACATTGTGCTTGATGTGATTTGGATATTTAACATTACATCACATGTTACATGTTAGACGCTTTTATCCAAAGCGACTTACATACTCAGTACTGTGGGAAATCCCCACAGGAGCAATTTGGGGTGAAGGGTCTCAGGGACACAACGACATGCTGACTGCAGTGGGGTTTAAACCTGTGACCCCCTGATCCCAACACCAACGCACTAGCCCACTGCGCCACACGCCTCCCATTTAACTAGTTCATATTGGGATACAACTTTGATTAATTGTTCCGCCCTATTTATACCTAAGCAAAAATGATTGTAGTATTCATTAAACAATTTCAAATGGTTAAATACCAAGAAATATAATTGCAATAATAAAAGACACATTTGATTTGAGATGTACACTATCACTGTGTCTGAAAGCAGAATGTGAAAATGTGGAGAAACCTGCAGATCGACATATTGCAACATGGCCAAAACTTCACTCCCCTTAAGCTCAGGCCTCAGCTACTCCCAGTATCACAGAACTGGAAAGTAATAATCTATATATTGCTCTGCCAAGTGTCCTTGAAAACGGTTCAATTGTAACTTAATATGCTGGTAAGGTCGCCCTAATGTGGATCTGGCCTCAGATGTGTAAAGGTTTTGTATTGCTAGCAGATAAGACTGAAGCATTTCAGGCACTGGCCTTGAATTGGCTCACGCGAACACAAAGAGAAGCTACTGTTCTGGCCGTAAACCAGACAGGAGATTGTGCAGAAAGCAAAAGGCCTTCAAACTGATAGCCTTGAAAAGGTGGGTAGTAGTTTGACTGATGGCCCAGAGAGACAAAGACAGCTGGGTAAAAAGGACACTTAGATAACCTGATGGATGGAAGCCACTATAATGATGAATGCTCTCCTGGTGTTAAACAATGGAGTACACTATGTCTAACACCACCTAATTCTTTCACACACACATACGGGTTTTGGGCCGAGGGCGACACCGTAATTCCGGTATCCGCCATTTAACGCGAGGTGCAAGCAGAATATCATAGTCTATTGCCTTAATCAATATAGTCAACTCTAAAATACTACATATATGCAATGGCATGATAATATTATTGTGACAAGTGGGGTATTCACCTGGTGTTTCCAGAAGATAGACGTAGATGCTGCCAAAATCGACCGAAGGCCACTTTCGAGGATCGTTTTTCCATACATCTGCAGGCAGTCTGTAAGGGCAATCCGATAACCCACACAGCTCTAGTTTACGTTGGTCACGACCTAGAGCACACCCCTCAAGTTGTAAAGATGTAATCCGAAGACATGCAGCGATTTCTTCGGTCGTTAATTCGGAAAAAAAACCTAGTGCGCTCTGCCTGGTACGTTAGCTAGCTGTTTATATTAGCACCTCCAGGATTTTTGCACCTCCAGAAAAATGGCGTATTTATATATATATATATGGCGCGCGTTGCATTGTGGGTAGCTCGTGACGTCACTGTGTGTGAAAGAATAGCATCCACTAAATGGTTCCTCACATTCAGTGGACACAAAACGTCCCTCTTGAACGTTAATCAGACTCACATTACAACAAATCCCCTCCTTATTAATATGAATTGATCTGGTTTTTGCAGATGTTTTATGAGGAAGATACCTGTACAGGTGGACAACCCGTCTCTTGTTTTGTCGAGGAATACTTAATTTGGGCACCTTTAATGCAATTTTAATATTTACCGGAGCGGAGCTCGCTTTAAGCGTGCCGTGCCCGTCCCGTTTTCTGTTGCGTTTCCACTAGGCGTAGTTCCGGCTAGCGGGTACTATTTCACAGTTATTCTGGCCCCATAAAATCGAGGTTCTTTCCGGGCCAACAACCAGGCTGAGTCGGGCTGAGTATGATAAACTAGCAAGGGGGCTACAACTACAACAAGATGAACATATTTGACCGTGATTTAATTGTAATACACGTTTCAAAATGATGCCGAAGTAACAACATACTGATACCGGTTAGTAAAAACCATGAATTAATGCTTTGACAAGTCTGCAGACAGACGGCAGGCGAAAACCTTTTAAAATGTGTGTTTTCTGAATGGAGATTGGCTAAGCTAACGCGGTATATGCTCCGACCGTCCACACTCACAACGGCCTATACAGACATAAATAAACCAGCGACTGTATTCGCCATGACACAGACAGTCTGTGGTTTGTACTTGTTTAACTTTTGTCAAGTTTCTGAACAGATATGAGGAGCTGTGAGCTTGAGTGCTAACAGCTAACGGCTAACAGTTGATGTTGTTTTTCTGTGGTTCTCATTGAAGATGACGTCACGACTCCGCCTACACTGCGTTACTATAGTTACTGCCCCAGCTACTAAACTGTAATGGAAACGCAGCATAAAGTGAGCCAGTCCTAACAAGGCCTAGCCATACCGAGCGAGGCCCTGTAGTGGAAATGCGCCATTAAGTGTCTTTGGGTTAGTTAACTTAACACCAAAACGCTGCAGTAGGAAGTGTATGTAAGCCAATTTGGATAAAAACACCAGTTAACTGACTTGTAATGTGATGAAACGGAGCAAAAATAGTAATGAAATATATACCACTATTACAGTATAAAACTATTTATAAAACGGACAAGTCAACCGTGGTATACGCTCAGTATCTAAGAACCAATCTGATTGGTTCTTAGATACCACGGGTAGAATTGTAAGTTACTTTTCACAACAAGTCAGTATCCCTCTGCGTCTGAGAAAAACATTATACCGTTGGGCTGAGTTTGCTTTGGTTGAACCACGCCCCTTAGCTGTGATATAATGAGCATATACCACGGCCTGTCGTGAGCTATTGCTTAAGTATACTATGATGAATAAAAAAAGCAATCCATCCCCATCACTATTGTGTGTTACCACGTCTTTTTTCACTTGAATGACTTCACAGCTATAAGAAAAAAGCATGTTGCCAAAGAAAGATAAATAAGTGGTCTGTGGTTTATTCCTGTTCCGCCGCCACGTTTCTGATGGTCCTTCAGGACTTTGGACCTCCAAGACCTTCCTTTACAGGGTCCATGCTGTGGAAGCGTCCCTCTCTGATCTGCATCACTGATATCTGTGTTCAGTCATCAGGGTCAATGCAGAGTCAACAAACACAGCCTGCAGCCTTGAACTTAAGTCTCACTGTAGAGCCGTGAGACAATGACAGGCCAGGAAATCACCTGTTGTGGAACATAATGGAGTAAATGTACCATAACTGTTTTACTTAAAGGCCATTTTGAGGTACTTGAACTGAGTATTATCACTGTATGCTACTTCCACACTACATTTGAAAGTAGCATAGAGTGATAAAAAGCTAATATTTTATTTTTTTACTTCACTACATTTATCTGACAGCTTTAATTACATATACAGATTCAGATTAATAGCTAATACAAACTATAAATACAAAAATAAAGTTATTCAAATGAACTCCATATTTGTATGATGATGATTCTAAAAAGGGTTAGTACTTATAAAGAGTCCTCTCCTGCTGATGTTCAGGTGTATATCAGTATGTGTCTCTACTTTAAAGAGTCCTCTCCTGCTGATGTTCAGGTGTATATCAGTATGTAGTGTCTCTGCTTTAAAGAGTCCTCTCCTGCTGATGTTCAGGTGTATATCAGTATGTAGTGTCTCTACTTTAAAGAGTCCTCTCCTGCTGATGTTCAGGTGTATATCAGTATGTAGTGTCTCTGCTTTAAAGAGTCCTCTCCTGCTGATGTTCAGGTGTATATCAGTATGTAGTGTATCTACTTTAAAGAGTCCTCTCCTGCTGATGATCAGGTGTATATCAGTATGTAGTGTCTCTGCTTTAAAGAATCCTCTCCTGCTGATGTTCAGGTGTATATCAGTATGTAGTGTCTCTACTTTAAAGAGTCCTCTCCTGCTGATGTTCAGGTGTATATCAGTATGTAGTGTCTCTACTTTAAAGAGTCCTCTCCTGCTGATGTTCAGGTGTATATCAGTATGTAGTGTCTCTACTTTAAAGAGTCCTCTCCTGCTGATGTTCAGGTGTATATCAGTATGTAGTGTCTCTACTTTAAAGAGTCCTCTCCTGCTGATGTTCAGGTGTATATCAGTATGTATTGTCTCTACTTTAAAGAGTCCTCTCCTGCTGATGTTCAGGTGTATATCAGTATGTAGTGTCTCTACTTTAAAGAGTCCTCTCCTGCTGATGTTCAGGTGTATATCAGTATGTAGTGTCTCTACTTTAAAGAGTCCTCTCCTGCTGATGTTCAGGTGTATATCAGTATGTAGTGTCTCTACTTTAAAGAGTCCTCTCCTGATGATGTTCAGGTGTATATCAGTATGTAGTGTCTCTATTTTAAAGAGTCCTCTCCTGCTGATGTTCAGGTGTATATCAGTATGTAGTGTCTCTACTTTGATTGATTGATTGATTGAAAAGTGTATTAACAGCTTGTATATTGGGTACAGTACAGTACAGCTCAAAACATACAATTGTTAAGGGGATGCAGACCAGAGAAAGACTTTCGTCTTGTTTACATCAGGGTCCCCCATTTCCAATTCATCATGTCATTTAAGACATATAAGACATATAAGACATATAAGACATATAAGACATACAGATGGCTTATTTACAATTTACATACAGGTGGTTTTTTACATACAGATTGCTTGTTTACAATTTTCATTTTAGATTTCGTTCTAATACATCCTAACCGGACATTTAAGACATACCAAGTCTACAGATATACAGTTAGTAACAGAGTCTAAAATGCGAGTATATACATAGATGGGGGGGGGAAGCTGTCCATTGAACGACAGGTTGAGATTTGTACCATTACCGGGGTCAGTTTTGCAATGCTCTCCCCCGAAGGTGCTCTTTAAGAGAGGTTTTGAAGGTAAGTATAGTTTTACTTTCCTTTACAGTTGTGGGAAGAGCGTTCCACCTTGATGTGGCATAATTGCGAAACGTGTATTCCCCCTTTTTTGTGCCAAATCTGGGTTTCACATGATTTGTGGAGCTCCCTCTAGTGTTATGATCATGGTATTCCTTGACCTTTGGGAAGAATTTTGACATGTACATGGGTACCATAGAGGTGTAGTGGATCTTGTAGACCAGGCCCATTGCAAGTAGCTGTACTCTGTCGTCTACTCTAAGCCATCCTAGGTTGTCAAAGTGGGCAGAGGTGAGGTGGGTTCTAGATGAAAGGTCAAGCAGTAGTCTGACCAGTTTATTTTGCGATGTTTGAAGTTTTATTTTTAGCGCCTTGGAGGTGCTATGGTACCATGACGTGCAAGCATAGTCATAGTACCCTTGAATGAGTGCTCCTGCCAGAGTTTTCAGGGTGTTTTTGTTTACCAGAGAGGAGATCCGGTATAGGAATCTAGTTCTTTGATTGACTTTTTGTATTACATTGGATGCCATTTTGTCACAGGAGAGGTTTGCCTCAAGAATAGATCCTAGGTATGTAATTTCCTTCTTACTTGTGACAATAATGTCGCCCACTGCAACTGAGAAGTCGTCGGATTTGCTGAGATTATGTTTCGAACCGAAGAGAATGGACTCTGTTTTACCCAGGTGTAATGATAATTTATTATCGGCGAGCCAGGTGCAGATTCTGCCGAGCTCGGAGCTGAGGGTTTTTTCAACCTGCAACCTGTTCCTGTCAGAGACCAGCAGGGCTGAGTCGTCCGCGAACAGGAACAAGTTGCAGTCACATGCTGATGACATGTCATTTGCATAAATTAGGAACAGTAACGGACCTAATATGCTTCCTTGTGGAACACCACAGCTCACTGGGAGGGGGGGGGACAGAGTATACCGTTTACCTCCACCATCTGTTCTCTCCCCTCCAGGTAGGATTGCATCCAGCTCACCGATAGTTTATCAAAACCAATTGCTTTTAGCTTGTCAATCAGAATGGGGTGATTGACAGTGTCGAAAGCCTTTTGTAGGTCCAGCATCACCATGCCGCAGTACTTGCCCTCGTCCACCTCTTGTTTGATGTGGTCTCTCAAATAAAGAAGGCATGTGTCAGTGGAGTGGGATGTTCTAAAGCCAGATTGAAATTCATAGATTAGTTTATTTTCCGCGAGGTACTTTTCGACCTGTTCATATACTATTTTTTCCATGACTTTCGAGATGGAGGTAAGTATAGAAACAGGGCGGTAGTTGCCTGGGTCCAATTTGCTGCCCTTTTTGTGCAGGGGGGTTACTCTTGCAATTTTGAAGTCTTTGGGTACTTTTCCCTGTTTTATGGAGAGGTTAATTATGTGAGCTATGACTGGTGAGATGGCGGTTGCTGTGTCTCTGAGGAATTTGGAGGGGATATTGTCGTGGCCAGTGGCCTTGTTAGGTTGGAGGGCGCTCAGTTTAATGAGTACCTCTGCTGTTGTTACCCTTGCTAGACTGGAAGAGTCCTCTCATGCTGATGTTCAGGTGTATATCAGTATGTAGTATCTCTACTTTAAAGAGTCCTCTCCTGCTGATGTTCAGGTGTATATCAGTATGTAGTGTCTCTACTTTAAAGAGTCCTCTCCTGCTGATGTTCAGGTGTATATCAGTATGTAGTTGTCTCTACTTTAAAGAGTCCTCTCCTGCTGATGTTCAGGTGTATATCAGTATGTAGTATCTCTACTTTAAAGAGTCCTCTCCTGCTGATGTTCAGGTGTATATCAGTATGTAGTGTCTCTACTTTAAAGAGTCCTCTCCTGCTGATGTTCAGGTGTATATCAGTATGTAGTATCTCTACTTTAAAGAGTCCTCTCCTGCTGATGTTCAGGTGTATATCAGTATGTAGTGTCTCTACTTTAAAGAGTCCTCTCCTGCTGATGTTCAGGTGTATATCAGTATGTAGTGTATCTACTTTAAAGAGTCCTCTCCTGCTGATGTTCAGGTGTATATCAGTATGTAGTGTATCTACTTTAAAGAGTCCATCCCTGCTGATGTTCAGGTGTATATCAGTATGTAGTGTCTCTACTTTAAAGAGTTCTCTCCTGCTGATGTTCAGGTGTATATCAGTATGTAGTGTCTCTACTTTAAAGAGTCCTCTCCTGCTGATGTTCAGATGTATATCAGTATGTAGTGTATCTACTTTAAAGAGTCCTCTCCTGCTGATGTTCAGGTGTATATCAGTATGTAGTGTCTCTACTTTAAAGAGTCCTCTCCTGCTGATGTTCAGGTGTATATCAGTATGTAGTATCTCTACTTTAAAGAGTCCTCTCCTGCTGATGTTCAGGTGTATATCAGTATGTAGTGTCTCTACTTTAAAGAGTCCTCTCCTGCTGATGTTCAGGTGTATATCAGTATGTAGTGTATCTACTTTAAAGAGTCCTCTCCTGCTGATGTTCAGGTGTATATCAGTATGTAGTGTATCTACTTTAAAGAGTCCTCTCCTGCTGATGTTCAGGTGTATATCAGTATGTAGTGTCTCTACTTTAAAGAGTCCTTTCCTGCTGATGTTCAGGTGTATATCAGTATATAGTGTCTCTACTTTAAAGAGTCCTCTCCTGCTGATATTCAGGTGTATATCAGTATGTAGTGTCTCTACTTTAAAGAGTCCTCTCCTGCTGATGTTCAGGTGTATATCAGTATGTAGTGTCTCTACTTTAAAGAGTCCTCGCCTGCTGATGTTCAGATGTATATCAGTATGTAGTGTATCTACTTTAAAGAGTCCTCTCCTGCTGATGTTCAGGTGTATATCAGTATGTAGTGTCTCTACTTTAAAGAGTCCTCTCCTGCTGATGTTCAGGTGTATATCAGTATGTAGTGTCTCTACTTTAAAGAGTCCTCTCCTGCTGATGTTCAGGTGTATATCAGTATGTAGTGTCTCTACTTTAAAGAGTCCTCTCCTGCTGATGTTCAGGTGTATATCAGTATGTAGTGTCTCTACTTTAAAGAGTCCTCTCCTGCTGATGTTCAGGTGTATATCAGTATGTAGTGTCTCTACTTTAAAGAGTCCTCTCCTGCTGATGTTCAGGTGTATATCAGTATGTAGTGTCTCTACTTTAAAGAGTCCTCTCCTGCTGATGTTCAGGTGTATATCAGTATGTAGTGTCTCTACTTTAAAGAGTCCTCTCCTGCTGATATTCAGGTGTATATCAGTATGTAGTGTCTCTACTTTAAAGAGTCCTCTCCTGCTGATGTTCAGGTGTATATCAGTATGTAGTGTATCTACTTTAAAGAGTCCTCTCCTGCTGATGTTCAGGTGTATATCAGTATGTAGTGTCTCTACTTTAAAGAGTTCTCTCCTGCTGATGTTCAGGTGTATATCAGTATGTAGTGTCTCTACTTTAAAGAGTCCTCTCCTGCTGATGTTCAGATGTATATCAGTATGTAGTGTATCTACTTTAAAGAGTCCTCTCCTGCTGATGTTCAGGTGTATATCAGTATGTAGTGTCTCTACTTTAAAGAGTCCTCTCCTGCTGATGTTCAGGTGTATATCAGTATGTAGTGTCTCTACTGTGACATGTCTCCATACTTTAATGTTCAAAAAGCTCTTTATTGTTCTCATGCTGCAGCACCTCTTTTCACCCTCTGTCTGAAACCAGAGCCCAGTCTGCTCTGATTGGTTAGCTGGCCGGCTCTGTTGAGATTGGTCAACCAGCTTAGAGAGATGGATCACGTACAATGTGTTGGAGCGCTAGCCAATACAAGTGCAAGTGTGGCATAGTGATGTAAATATGTATAAAATCTGTGTATAAAATAAATGTTTAAACTATGTATAAAATGTGAGTACTTCTTCCACCACTGAATATCATTAAGCACAACTCTACTGTTATTATTATAATTATTAACAAATGGAAAATGTATTACAGAGATATTATGTATGGCACTTTGCATCCACACCAAGAGATCCAAGCTGCTCTGTTTAATTTCAAAGACTAAAAGTAACAATGCGTTTTCCTCGTAGAAATGAATTCCAGTAAGTCACTACGGTATTTTCTGTCATCATAATGCCTGACTTCATTTGTCATTACATTCATTACATGCAAGGAGTGGCTCTCTAATACAATACTTCATTAACTCTACACAATATCGATCATGGCGCAGCGACACAAGCTTAACAGGAAGCTGAGGATAAATCAATCATTTAGTGAAGTTATATTTAATCTCATTACGCTTGACAAACACAAAAGGGATCGGATATCAGAGCAGGTGTACAAAGTTAGAAGAAAGTACATCAATTAACTTCCTCACAAATATTACAACACCCAGACTTCTTATCTCTTTCAGCAACAGCAGCTTCCTGTTCCTGTCTGTCTGTCTGCATTGCCATATAAAACTATAAAAGGTGTTCTTATCTGTGTGCATATATAGCTTCCCCATGCTGTTTGCATGTCATGACTGTAAAGGTGATCTGATCAAGGGTCACTACATATAGAAGATGTTTGCTCCTCCAATGGTGACTAGATGAAAGCATACGTGTCAAATCCAAGGCTTTGCAAAGATGTTATTTGGTTATCACATACTTCTACGCCAATTTAGAGTAGTACCACCATCAACTACATGTCCCACAATGCACCACGACGTTGTTACCAGTGCACTTGCAATTGCAATATTAATCAAAAAATCGCTATTAGTTACTTTTTACTTCTCGTGACGCCATATTTGACATCACTGGCCAAAAGGTTAAAAACAATGACAGCACTTCCTTGATTTAGAACATAACCAGTATTCATGAAGGCAAAACTAGAACATTAAACGTGAAGGTTAGACATATGCAAACTGATCCTTTAAGCCACAGCTTTGTTTAAATGCAGACGCAGAATCAGATACAAAACGCTGCAGGAACATTTGTTGCCTCTCTGCTCAGGTCTTTTAGCAGCCAGTCATCACATGTCTCATATACATGCATACACAATGTACTGAGCAGACACCAGGCACATGTACAGCTCCCCAGGGTGAGTGGGGGGGGGGGGGCAGACTGTTGATGACATTCAGGACAAAGCAGCTCTGAGCCCCCGAGACAAACAAGCTCACACAAAGGGTACGTCCATCAAAGGGACGGTTTCCTAGGCAGCAAGGAGCAGGAAAATACCTTATATAACGGGAGCTGCAGTTGCTAAGAACATAATTGGGAGAGGAGGAATGTGAGACGAATCTAGGGTCAGTTGGCCGAGCCCTCAGAGGGGCCTGACCTTACAGTCTGTGAAACGCACATGGCTCACTGGAAGAGCAACTTTAAGACATAGCACTGTCTAGTTTAGATTAAAAGAAGAGGAAATACTTGATTTAAAACATTTTTATTTTCACTTTGTGTTTACCGTTAGATAACACTTCCACAAACTTGCATTAAGGGTTGCACAACTAATTAAAATTGACATTTTTGAAATGATACAAACTTCACACGTTTTTTAAATTGATTATAGCCTTTGCAGACCCATGTTCATCATTACATGACATTGTATATAGAAAGGGAAACCCCAAACAAGTATAAAAGGGCGCTTTAATGTATTTTTCAATAATAATGAGAGTACTGACACAAAAGTGACCAATATTGTGGTTCATATCGCTATTTCAAAATGTGTTTTTTGGGGAAATTCTGTAGCCCTAACTTGCATTAAATGGAGATGTGTGAGAGCGAGCGGGCTGCCGGAGCAGTTGGGGTGTGGTGCCTTGCTAAAGGAAACCTGAGCGGGGTCTGGAGAAAAGCTGGCACCTCTCCAGCTACCTGTCCGCATTCTGTATGATCGGGACTTGAACCGGTGACCTTTGGGTTCCCAACTCAAGTCCCTGCAGACTGCGATGCTTTTAAATATGGATGATGGTGCCTTCAATTTCAGTAACACGGGTCAAATGTTCTGCAGTTGGCTGCACTTCCTGCCTGATGGGAAAACTGCATTTATCGATTAGCCGAGGGCCAAACTGAGTGAATACAAAAACTAAAGTGTGTCTTTGTTGAAGCTTGTCTGTGAACTCATCAGTCAAGCCTCAGTTGTCATTTCTGTCTCACTCAATCTGCACATTCCTGTCTGAACACAACGATTAAGAGGGATTACATAACTGTGGCAGGGAGGGGGGGGGGTCTGCCCTCTACAACAGAGAATCAACACCAGCAGACATGCAGGAAGAGATTCATTTTTCTCTTTTTATACTATTTGTTTGCAATTTAACATTAATTGAAATAGCTGAAGTTGAAAACTGAGAATGAAGACAAACCGTCACCATTACATTTGAAGTTGAAAATGTAAAAAAAAAAGGTCAAAACTTTGAGAATAAAGGAAGAAAATAAAGTTGAAATGTGGAGTATATAGTCACACTTTCACGTTATGCATTACGCTAGCAGTTTGACTTATTCTCAACATCCTTGTGTTGAATTGAAGCTCAGTTGGTCTCACTGACTGACACAAACATCGCTCCATCAGTGCGGTCTGGTGAGGACTTGGCATGGAGTTAAATTCCACCCTAGTGGGAATCTGGTGACTCTGCACAGGCCTGCGTTTCACCAAAACCCCTGTCCTTTCAGTGTGTGCCAAGCGATGACACTTGTTTTGATACGAGAGAGATCGGATGCTGTTTGTTCCCTGCACACAGAGAGCAGAGCTGGGTCTTTACAGAGATGTTGTCCCACCAGCTCATTCATTCTGCAGATTAAAAAAGATGCTAGGGAACCATTTTCTACCTCTAAATCTACAAAAAGCAGACAAGGAAGTAAACAAGTTGAAGTGATACAGATCTACGTGGTTCCCTTTGTTACATTCTACTAAAAGTAGAACATCTTGACATGGAAGTTATGATACTTAAAAGATAATAATCTACATGGTTTGTTTTATGACTCACAATAAAACTGTCAAGCTTGATGAGCAAGTTTTGTTGTCTTCCTCTACTTCCCACAAACATCACATCACAAATGAACATTCTGCCCCCAAACACACTCAATGAACGTACCATTGAAGCTATGTCACATAACATGTGACACATATTACTGTAGCTTCCTTAAGACTTCATTTGCAAATGATGTTTATCTGCAATGGTGCGGAATAAATGTTATAGAAGTAAATAACAAAGAAGCACATTCAAATTTGACTAACAACAGGTCCTATATTGGGAGTGGGAAAGCAAGTACTCTGATCTTAAGTAAAAGTTATGTAGAAATACTTTGTTACTAGTAAAAGTCTAGCAAAACTCTTTAAAGTAAAAAAGTTTTAGGATCAAAATATATATTTAAAGTATAACAAATAACATCACTCACTATACAGATTGGTCATTTTTGGAGTAATATAGTGATCCATTTATTTATTATATACATTTTGCACTGGTGGAGCTAACGAATTACTTATACTGCTGGGTATCTAAATTCATAATAGTACATCATAAGATCCACTTGCGAAGTAACTAGAAATGTATTCATTCCTCGATGTAACACAAATAATTTCCCTAATTGGGATGAATACAGTATCTATCTATCTATCTACATGTAGTGAGTAAAAAGTATGCTTTCAAATTGTAGTGAATAAGTAGTACGAAACAGTATGTAATGGACATGCTTATCTAAATAACAAATACCGCTAAATTGTACTTAAGTACAGTTATATAGTAAATGCTACTTTGCAAAAGTATATGCAATTACTAAAAATCTTTAAAATCACTTTTAAAACACCAGTTCAACAATTGTGTCTTGTGCATCTTTCGCAAAAATCATAAACAGCCCCCTCAGCAGGGTGAGCATCTCTCAGTCTGATCTCTAAAACTGAGCGGAAACAGACCCACACTCATTCAGGAAACAACAACAACAACAACAACAACATTTAACAGTGTTGACAGTGTCACAGCAACTCACCGTCGATGTCTCCCAGTGTAAATTCATCCCCTAATTCCGCTAACGTGGGGTCCATGTTCTCCATGTTGGAGATGTACTCTCCGCTGTCCATTCTGTCTGTTAGCACCTCGCTAACGGCTGTCACCCGAGGATAGCAGGGTGAAAAGGGTGTTTTGTGGCGCTCAGCGACGCCTACAAAACCCTTATCTAATTAACTAGTTTATTATTAACCGGAACAAGCCTCAAACCACCCTAGAAACCCCAAGAGAGGCAGACTTCGGTGTCGATAAAGTAGTTCACTGAGATATATGTTTAAGTTGTCGCCATCTTGCATTACGCTCATTACGTCATTCACAAACAGACTCTGTGGCCCAGAGCGGGTCCTGATTGGCCGAGAGAGATCTGTTGTTGTCATGAGACCAGTCGCCATCGTCCAATGAGAAGGTCGTATTTGCCGTGGTCTGATAGTACGTCAACCATCAGAAGCTTCTTTGTCATTTGAATAAACCGCGCCCCCTGTCTTCTTGAAAATAAGTTGTGGACCTCATTAGAAACAGACATTCACCACCTTAGAAGTAATGACTAATTGAGAATAAATACTTCAGACATGTCATTTCGCCACTTGTATCCGTCACTTTTAGTCAAAAGACTGGCACTAGGCCTTACTTATCAGCAGCCAAACCATTTTAAACTGCAATTAATTATATATCTAATAACAATAACACACCACAGTACAGTATATAGTGTAATACACGTTATGTGAGTACAATGTGCACATTCTTACTCAGACATCTTACGTTTATATAAATATTTGCATGATTCTTTATTTATTTTTTATCATATTTAAGTCTAAAATGTCAAGAAAGGCAATTTCCCCTGGGATAAATAAAGTATTGTCAATGCAATTCATACGGTTAGTGCACATAAAAGATTTGAGTACTTTTATAATATAGCAGCAACAGTGCAGAAAAAATACTCCAATACTTTAAATGAAAATATACAATATGTAGGCTGAAAAGTAAAAGTAAATACAAATACAGTTGAATTATTAAATGAGTGTATCCAACTATTATATCTAAGGTAAAGTACATGTAAAGATATACTCAAGCACAAGCACCTTAAAATGTACTTCAGAAAATGCTTTTGAGGCAGTGGCAGAAAATAAGAAATAAGGCCATAATATTCAGTCATGGAAGAATACTTTATTCCTTTCATTTTATTGCATCACAATACTGCTGATACATTTGCAGTAACTATAAACAAGTTGATCATAACTAGTTTTAATACATAAGTGCAAAACGGTTGACAGATTACAGGAGGTGAAACACTGCAATACAACCAGGTATCTTTATTATTTTAATAGATTAATGAAAATATAACACTTCTACTGCTTTTGTTCATTTTTCAACACCCATTAATGAATGAGTTTAACAACATCTTAGAAATAATATCGCACCTATCTTTTTTCACTTCTTTGATTCTTCTTGAGAAAGGTCAAAATGAAATGTGTGTTTTTCACTTCATTTAAAAAGTGTGTTTATCAGTTCTTGTTCAAAACCAAACCATTGCGAGATGAATGACAATCTTACAAAAATGGATTCGTTTTTTTCTTTATCAAACCTCCCAGGCAGCACTGCAAATGTCACTGAATTCATTCACCAGCCTCAAATAGCTCCAACCAACATCACTGCAACTTCAATTTCTGCTCTCTTTTATCTATTGTGTGATATCTCTCACTGAGGGCAGCTACTGTGGAGTGTAGGACTTCATAGGGAAAAACATGATCTCACTGTTTGTTCCAGTAGATCTCATACGACTTCTTCTCTGAGAAGTTGGCTTCTGTTGTTGCTGTGCCACACCTCACTCTTTCCTTCACCACCTTCACCACCAGACCACCCGCCAAGGCAATGCCCGCTGCAGCCTTTCCGATCTCAGCCACTGCACTCAGGAGGCGTGTGGACACAGCCACTGTCCCCCAGGGGTCCGACACCACGCTACCAGCCACAGAGGACACACTGGGCCCTGTAAACCCGCACAGAACACCAGGAGTCCCAGCAGCCACCGGGGCATTTGCAACCGCTGCAGCTAACGGAGGAGCTACACTTCCTGCTACTGAAGCTACATTAGCTACAGATGCTGCCCCGCCCCCTACTGCTGCAGCTCCACTGAGAGCCGCTGTGCTGAAAGCTGCTCCCTCCAGAGCGGCTCCTAAAGCGGCCCCAGCTCCCAAGGTGCCTCCCACCCCTGCTGCCACCCCCACAGCAGAGGCCCCTATGAGACTAACCTGCCCCAGGGCATCCAGAGCGCCCTCCCCAGGACTTGCAGCTTCAGCAGCAGCGATAGCCCCTACAGAACCACCCAAAAGTCCACCCGTTGCCGCCCCCAGAGCCACTGCAGTTTTCCCAGAGGCCGCCGCTACTATGGCCCCCCACAGCGTTCCCAACACCTGAACCTCCAGCGACAGACATCCCGGCAAATTGACTTGCAGCAAAACCAATAGAGTTCCCCATCAAAGAAGCCCCGGCAGCGGCTGCTAAAGGTGCAGCGGCCCCGAAAACGACCCCCACTGCCAGGCCTGTGGCCCCAGCAGCCACCATGATCTTAACCCTCTCCAGAACCTTAGCAGAGAGCGCTGCCTCCCTCCTCGTGAGAGAGGAATGGAGAGACTGGCGCCTGCTCACAGACCTGCTGCCTCTGAACTTATCTCTACATCGTTCAACTCTGTTTCTCAGGAAGCTAAAAGGATTGCCTCTGCTCTCTTCTGTCCACCTCTCCATCCTAAAATCCTCCTCCCTTCCTCTCTCCAACTCCCTATTCCTGGATTTTACATCGCTGCTTTCTACTCTGTAAGTCTCCAAGTCACACTTTCTTCTTTTTCTAAATATATCCTGTTCTTCCCCCTCTGCTTGCTCCCTCAAAATCCTCTTCTGCTCCTCCTTGATGGCAGCCTCTGCTTCTAAAAACATGTTATTGGTATAAAACCCTTCCTTAGTCTGCCTCACCATGTCGCCCACCTTCAGTAAGAGCTCTTGAACCTGCGCTGAGTTGCTGGGGTCTTTGTTGTTCAGTACATGGTACCTGCCTCCACACCTGTCAATCAGAGCTTTAAGCCCAGCAGGTGCGGTCCCCCTGAGATAATCTTCGATCTCTACGCCCTCCAGGTCATCACCCCTGGTAAAAAGAATCACTGTGTGGTGACGGACTGCCTCCTCGCCAAATATTTTGGTTAACTCGCACGCAGCCTGGTTCTCATTCTCAGTGTATCGTCCTATTGGCACCACCAGCAGGAAGGCATGCGGCCCGGGGGCAGAGAGAGACACACATTTAGCAACCTCAGCATGGATCTGCTCCACAGATAAGTGAGTGTCCCCAAACCCTGGCATGTCGACCACCGTGGTCCTCCTCATCCTCCTCTGTGTGACAGTCTGATCTTCCTCCTCAGCTTCCTCTTCCTCAGTGCTCCCTAGCTGGCAGCTCTGCGTGACTGAGCTGGCGCTGATCTGTGACAGGAACTGCCTTCGGCCCAGGATGGTGTTTCCAGACGCACTCTTTCCGGATCCAGTTTTTCCGATGAGGACCAGCCTGAGCTCTTCAGTCCATCTGGATGCAGGGTCGTCTCCTTCCCTCTCACCCTCCATATTAACTGGGTCCTTTGTCTCTTCCTTATATCCTGGAAAATATGCAATGAAAAAGTGTCTCTAATGAACTGAGTGTGTTGGTATTTTCTGTGATGGAACAAGTACTCAGATTATTAAATCAGACTTTAGTTCCACCTGGAGTAAATCCACAAGCTACCCTGCAGTATACAAAGTCATTCAAACTAGCTGCACCTTTACCAGCTTTGAGAACACTTTAATGATCAATCATTATAAAACATATCATATATATTATTCTGAAATGGACCAATCTGCACAACGACTACTTTTACTGTCGCTACTTTAAGTATAATAATAATAATACATTTATAAAGCGCTTTTCCTGGTGCTCAAAGCGCTTATAGTATATTTTAAAGTATATTAAAGTATATTTTGATGCTAATACTTTTCTACCTTTACTTGAGCATAATTTTGAATGCAGGACTTTTATTTGTAACAAAGTATTCTTACACTCTGGTACTTCTACTATTACTTAAGTACACGATCCGAGTACTTCTCCAACCTCAATACATTCCTAAAGTACAGTACTTATACGTAGTTACTTTCCACCACTGCATATTTACTTTTTGATAGGTTAATTGCACCTAAAAACAATATGAAGGCGACAAAGGTCATCTACCAAGCCTAGAAAAGTCAGTGTCTGTCGGGAAGTTTCCAATGTAAACAAAGCATCTCCATTGAGTAGGTTACCTAACAGCTAATGTTATATAGCAGCTAGCCTTACCCACTAACATTAGGGTGCTTAAGTTGGATGTTTATAGCTCAAATGCTACCTAATGTCAACCAAAATCAAACATCAAATACAGAAATCAAGTTTTAATCGGTAATACTTCCCTGTAGCCACTGCTATTTATTAGCAATGCGAAGCTAGGTAAAGTAAGCAAATATCAACAGCTAATTTAGCTAACAGCTAGCATTAGCAAGTTGCTATTTTATGACGGAAACAGCCACTATAACGACATTAAACGATTACCTTACCTGAGTCCATGTTAATATAATTGTTAGAAGCCTTTCTCAGTCTCAGTAAAAGAGGTCGTTTCGTCTCTACATTATTTAGTTTCCTTCTGAATGCAGAAACATTTCAGGTTGAGCTTTGTTCAACCATAAACCAAAAACATTGGACTTTAGTCGGTGTGATTTTGGGAGGACTGCCTGCCCTCTGTTGGCTGATCTCTACAACTCACTGTGACACAAACACACTGTGCAATGTTAACATATGAAATGCACTTTATTTTGTATATCCGAGTCACTTTATTTTATTAAATTTGATAACAAAATGGCTTGTTCATTCTGCAGCAATGATATTATTTCTCTGAATATACACATATAGTTTGATAACAGTCTATTTCAAAATTACAACAATCTCAATTCCATAGATCTAAACCATTAAAATATGTTGATTCCCAGCAAAGATAAATAGAAAAAGACAAACAAAATGAAAATAAAGAAGCTGGTGCAGGGCTGCAAGATAAATGTTTCTATCCTGGACCTCTGGTTGACAGATACTCAACAGGATGACAATATTATAATTATTGTTAACTAAAAGGTCAATATCTGAAACGGGGAATGATATAAAAGGAAAAATCCCTGATGATAAACAAAAATATTCAAAAAGACACCAAAAAAAAGGAACAAATTAAGGAATACTGTCTTTCAGGCAAACAAAACACAAGATGTGTCTTTTAAAACTTTGAGCAGCAATAAGAACATTAACCTGCCCACTCATAAACTTCACTCTAGATATATCCAACATATCTCAATTGAAGGAAAACATTAATAAAAACGGTATTCCATCAATTCAAGGCGAGGACCATTTATATTTGGCAAACACACTGATTTTGAAGCATATGGGTTTTAGACACATATAATCTAGAACAGACACAATACATTGGGGTTTATTTTAAGATTATACTGAAATTAAATATATTCCAAAGTACAGTTATTGAATCCTCAAGTTATCAAAAATGAGTTTCCCCTTTCAACTCCTATTTGAGACGTCTCTACTTCTTATTCAACGTTAGATTCTCCAATTATAAATCGCACATATACAGCAATTCAAGCCTGCGTCAGAAACTCACTAACCACTTCCACTTTATTGGTGTCACCTTGAGGTTTTGTTCTCAACAGAGCACCAGGCTTTTGTACAAGTGATGACAGCTTTTTATTTCCTTCACCG
This sequence comes from Gymnodraco acuticeps, assembly GCF_902827175.1. Classification (NCBI taxonomy): domain Eukaryota; kingdom Metazoa; phylum Chordata; class Actinopteri; order Perciformes; family Bathydraconidae; genus Gymnodraco; species Gymnodraco acuticeps. The sequence goes on from NW_022992072.1 coordinate 140,065, forward strand.
TCATCGGAGTCTACAAGTCAAGCCACCCCTTGTTGACTGTTCCTCCTCTTCCTCTTCTTCTTTTACTAACGCTCTGTTTTGCAGCGCTATAGCTCGTTGCGGGAGCGGGAAATGCGAGGACCTTTCCGGATCTCTTTCCTCTTCTCCTCTTTCCTCCTCCTCTTCTCCTCCTCCCTCAGAATCTTCTGGAAAGCCTCGGCAGTGTGAAGCACCTGAAGCAAGGAGTAGAAGAATAGAGTAGTATACAAAGTACGAGTACCTTAAAATGTCCATTAAAGGTGGGGTAGGTAATTCACTTCAGAAACACTTGTTATATTCCATGGAATGCTCTTAACATCCCGATAGTAATGAATATCTTAAGTGCTTTGACAATAAATACATGAAAAAAATGTCATCTGTGGAAGCCGTGGCGCTGTAAAAAGTACGACCAATCATCTGAGCCGGCCCGGCTAAAGTAACTGGATGGCCTACCTGCCTGTCAGCCTTCCATCTGTGCACAAACTGATCTCGTGCCCTCATTGGTCATGTGCGCATTCGTGTGTGTTGGAGGAGGGGCTCTGTAAGGAAGTCTGAAGGAAGGGGCAGATTTTTTTCGGCTGCGTACTTTCAAATTCTAGCGCACTCGAGCTGGTTTCTCCATTCTTACCTACCCTACCTTTAAGAGGACATACAATGCTAATTTTCAGGTTCATATTTCATGTCTCCATGTTTTAATGTTCAAAAAGCTCTTTATTTCTCTCATACCACCTGTGCTGCTGCACCTCTTTTCACCCTCTGTCAGAAACCAGAGTCCAGTCTGCTCCGATTGGTTAGCTGGCCGGCTCTGTTGTTGGTCATCCACTTACGTAATACATTTACTTCCTTACATTTCACCACTAGAGATAATGAAACAGTATGATATAGCAATGATTTGTCTCTGTGTTGCAATTGTTACTGGTTGCTAGAAAGTAAAGGGCATTAAAGGTCATTCGAACAGGGTGTGTGTGTGTCTGTGTGTGTGTGTGTGTGTGTGTGTTTGCATTTTACTCACGTCGTCTCTCTCTGTGCGATACGGGTTTATAAAGTCTGGGGATTTCTCTGTAATTCCCAGCTCCTGTGACATCTGACAGATTAGCAGAATAGACAGGTGACAGGGGAGAAGAGGAGAGGGGGGGGGGGGGGCACATTGTCATTTATTCAATAGAAATACGCTTTTTCTGCAGACAAAAAGCAGTATAAGGCAAGCAGCAACAGTTCTTCCATATATTATTTTATCATATTAGCATTCGACCCTATGGCTATATGAAAAATAGCGGGCTCAGAAACTAAGAGTTGCTGAGGAGAAGCTAACTGCTGCTGCTGCACCACTCAGAATTAATCCACAATATAATCCCCTTGGCACGTTGCTAAAGTCACAGATTAATGCTGCAGGAGTTTAGTTCATTAACCCTTAACATTAAACAAAACACAATTTTATCTGCTTTTAAATTTCAACTCATCATGGACAAATCCGATGACGAATGGCACCGTTATCAGCGTCTTTTCAGCAAACAATAAGGTGCCTTGTGCTGCATGTATAACAGCAGATTGCAGTGAAATCTCCATGGATACTGTATAACCTGAACAAGTATGGTTCTGTCATGTCTCTGCACCTGGCAATTTACCACACTGTGCACTGTATTGTTATTTCTTCCATGTCCTTGTCTCCTGCAGAGAAAGTGATTCATTTCATCATGGACTTATGATGAATTCTGCATCTACACTTCAAAATAACAAAGCAAATATTTCGGCATTGATTTAAAATGGACAGAAAACCGCAAAGAAAGACAAAAGTATTGTGCGATTTTTTCGTATTTTCAAGGCCCTTAAATGTGGTCTGATTTAAGAGTTCAGCATCTTTACCAAAAGGAACAAGTCTTTCTGTTTAGCTCTGCAGAATAGTGATCTTAGAAAAATGTTTCTTCCTTTAAAATTCAGTAGCTGGATTTTTATAGTTGGCATTCATTCTTTTAAAAACAGAAAAGGCAGCCGTTGTTGAATAAAAATGTCAAATCCTGACTTCACTAAATGGCTGGGGACTTCTAAACAAGTTACTCTACTTAAGGCATTTCATTTGTACCATTATTTTCCCTTTTTCAGACTCCTGTGTTTATTATGTCTAACCTATTTCAACCAATGTTTAGATCGATGAAAATAATGTTTTGGGACCATTTAGTATTAACAACTAGTGTAGTTTTAGGGTATTTGGTTAGTATTAGGTGTTTATTAGCTTGTAAATGTTTCTGTAGAATACATTCTATCTCTCCATTTCTAGATGTGTTATTATTAATATATACTGTAAACACTTTCTCTCTCTCGTGTCCAGGCCCTTATTCTTAAGATTCAGATAGTTTATCAAGGTGTCCCATTTCACATTTAAGCAATCATACACGAGAGGGCCGTTCTTGAACGTCATTATTGGTACGACAGTACTGCGGCAGGACCGAGGCGCTTGCGCCGAGGGATATTGACTTGTTGTGAAAAGGCACGTTCTATTTGATCGTTGTTTGATCGTGGAATCAAACACGCCTATTGACCAATCAGAGAGCTTGCTCACACCTATGTGTTATAGAATACTCCATTATACCCAATGATTGAGCTTGTATTTTTAACCATTTGTGAAGAAAATGTATTGAAATCAAAGCTCAGAATCCTTTGTTTACACCCTTACATCAACGGACTGTGACAAGACTCATCAACAGGTAATATTAGGGACAGGAAAGACGAGAATCCACTCTTACCAGTGTGAGGACATGTTGGTGGGCTCCTCCTGTGAAGACCCCCGACTGGTTGCAGAAGTTCAGGCCCCAGCGCAGCATCCCGTCCCAGTCCTCGTTCCGGTCGTAGTAATGGTGGACGATCCGGGGGAAACGCAGCGCCACGTCGCCAAAAAACGCTGTGTTCTCGACCACGTGGGAGTACGCTGCAGAGAGGTAGAGAGAGAGGGAAGAGACAAAAACATAGCTACATTTAAATTCTGATATACTGCACATACTGTATTGTAATTAATTAAAGTTGTTATTTTCTTGTACTTACATTTTTTTTGTACATTTCTTCTAATCATTTTTTTCAAATATTTCTATAATAGTCCTATATTTTCTTTCTTTCTTTTTTACAACCTAACTTCTCTTACTGTGTTAATATGTATGTATGTATGTATATACATTATACACCAATTTCATTATACTGTGTAAACATTACTTGGTGATTAACCTGATTTAGATTCTATATACGTTTTTGGAGCATGATCCAAAATAACAAAAAATATACAGGTTAATTGGACTTAATAAAACAGAGGAGGACAATTTTGATAATGAATTTTTGTTGACAAAACATACAGAACATCCTAATAATTGGGACGAATAAAAATGTCTAATTTAGTTTCGGCAGGACTCAAATAGGTGTTGGGTTAGGAGAAGCCTGGGGAAAAGGGAAGATGATATTCGTGACATTCAGACGCTAAAGCTGATATTATTGACACCCTCTGGCACCGAAAGAGGATGAAAGACATCCTGGAGATGCTGCTAAAATAAAGTAGCTTATATAAGAGCAGGAGACATTTCAAATGAGGAAAGAGCCGAGGTATAAAAGCGAATCCGACCTTCTTTGATCTTATCGTCCATCGGGAAAGGGTCGTCAGGCTGCATGTTGGCCGAGATCAGGATTTGTCTCGAGTCCTCCAACACCTTAAGAATAAGAAAAAAAGCTGAGTAAAGCAGGTTTATGTACTTTACAATATGTGCTTGGGATGTAGGTGGTTGCTATGGTGATGCAGGTGAAAAATAACAGTGATGATTTGAAAGGAACCTGCCTGCCTATCATGACATTGTACACACCACTTCACTGCTGACACTGTGGGATGCAGTGAATCTGCTAAAGAAGCTTTACAGAACATTAGGGTTTTGAAGTAAGAAGGTACATTTTTTTAAAGGGGCCATGTTATGCAGATTTTCAGGTTCATATCAGTATTTAGTGTCTCTACTGTAACATGTCTCCATGCTTTAATGTGCTGCAGCACCTCTTTCCTCCCTCTGTCTGAAACCAGAGCCCAGTCTGCTCTGATTGGTTCGCTGGTCAGCTCTGTTGTGATTGGTCAACTGCTTAGAGATGTCCCGCCCCTTAGCCTATCACGTACAATGTGTTGGAGCACTAGCCAATAGAAGTGTTGATGTCACTATATTAAAGAAGTAAACAAAAGAGTCCAATGGAGGTGTTTCAGGCAGGAGGGGGGTTTGGGAACATAACCTCATTAAGAAGACTGATTCAGTGTTTACCTCTCTTATTGTACACCAACTCACAAGCCATGCGCACAGACGGTGCCTTCCTGCCTTGCCTCAGGACTCTTTGGTAGTTCATGTTTTTTTTATTGATCTTAGTCCTAATGATTGCCACTATAAATGTCAAAAGTCAAAATTCAAAAGTTGAACATTGCTCAACTTTTGAAGCGAGCAACGCTCCCACAATGCAGTTCGGCAAAGCGTGACGTCAACCCATTCAAAGTGAATGGGCAGAAGCGTTGAAGCTTCAACGCACGCCGCCGTGTGGACGGGCTGTTAGCCTATCACCTACAATGTGTTGGAGCGCTAGCCAATAGATGTGCGAGTGTTACATCGTGATGTCACTATGGAGTGTGTGGGAGAGAAACTCCCTCTGGAGGGAACACAGGGATTTTAGCCTTTGCAGACCATTTACATGCACTAAAACCTATTTAACACACTACTACAGGAAAGGGAAAACACAACAGGGCCTCTTGAAGTCAACACACTGCACTCTTTTTTTATAGAGACACTTAATGCCATATTGTAATTAAAAACACTCAAACAAATGGACTGGGATCAGAGTGAGTGCAGCAGCGTTTACAGGGATAGAGATCAAAGAAGGAACACACACACACACACACACACACACACACACACACACACACACACACACACACACACACACACACACACACACACACACACACACACACACACACACACACACACACACACACACACACACACACACACACACACACACACACACACACACGCTGACAATGTATTCCAGCCGCTGAAGGTTGACTCCGCATGTTGTCCTTGAGAGATGATCCAAGATAACTGTCCTCTGGGAAGACGTACAGTAAAGCAAAAGCTCCGAGCTCAGGGAAGTGAATGGCACTCCGAGGAGCTGAGTCCGAATAAACATTTCAATAAATAAACGAGAAAACAAGCCGATGAATGTAACCGTTGGATTTGAAGCTTTTTGAATTCTGTCGGATCTTCTCATCCGTCAATCTGCCGAGAGTACAGGCTGGTTTGCGCTTAGAAGCAGCTGTAACATTTTGTTTTATACTAGTGGCCTTGAATGTGCTTGATGTCGCAGTAACACACACACACACACACACACACACACACACACACACACACACACACACACACACACACACACACACACACAACACACACACACACACACACACACACACACACACACACACACACACACACACACACACACACACACACACACACACACACACACACACACACACACACACACACACACACACACACACACACACACACACACACACACACACACACACACACACACACACACACACACACACACACACACACACACACACACACACACACACACACACACACACACACACACACACACACACACACACACACACACACACACACACACACACACACACACACACACACACACACACAGCTTACCTTGAAGAGTCCTTTGAGCATGATGTCTATGATCTTGTACTGCTGGTTGATGTCGTTCAGCTCCACCAGATTTTTCAGCGCGCTCAGTTGATCCTTCCTCTTGGTCTCGAACAGACGCTTGTCTAAAAAAAGGCAGGTCAGGAGCCAACACATGGGAGTAACTCGCATAAACGCTCGCTCATGCATCCATCTGTCGCATTAAAAAGGCACAGAAATATAGAAATGGGCGATAAATCAGTAGTTTGATGATATGATGTTTTGCTGTATTGTTCATTTAATGTGTGGGTTTTCACTATCAGTGCCTTAATGAGCATCTGGAAAACTGCAAATGTCGTCGGTTTTCTTGCAAGTAAACACTCGATGTCAGAGGAGCTTGTCTCCTATCTCTGTTCTTAAAGTTATCCATCATTGATAGTCAATTCATACGTTTATTTGGCCACACAACAGACAAAATGCTAAGGGACTAATGTTATAATTCTTCTCGTTTGTTTTTGCCTCTGCTTAAGCGATCGTGTGATTTTCTGTGCTACTATAATTTTTCTTTTAACACCATTAACCTGCCAGGCTGTGCTGATGAAAATGAGCCTCCATGGGTAAATCAGGCACATTTACATGATGGATGCTTATGTTAATTAATGTGCATCCTCCCTAAATAAATACACTCTAAAAAAGGTCCAAATGCCCAGTTTCACAATGTCATATAAACGTTTGTTTTGGGTAAAAGAGAGTCTAAACGCTGTTAGAGTCTCAGTCTTTAGACATAGCTTCAGACTGACTTGTTGCAAGTACTTGGTCTCCTATACCAGTGTTTTTCAAAGTCGGGGCCCGACCCCCCGGGGGGCCGCATGCAAAGTTTGAGGGAAAGGGGATTTTTTTTTTTTTAGATGTTATTAATAACTGCATATCTATCAATCCATGTGTCCTTTGATGCCAATCTTTTAATAGTTTTTAGTTTTTAAATCACACGACCGCCCTTCAAGCCAATCAGAATCGAGCTGCCGTTACTGAGAGTGAAACTGAGGCCCATTCCCAAACGGCCCCCTACACCCTACCCCTCCGTTTGCGCGTTCACGCGGAGGGTCCGCCATATTGAGGGCTGTTCCAAAGCAACGAGTGTGGAGGGGGAGTGGGCTATCAAACAGCGAGTCTGCAGCGGTGCTGACTTGAGACCGGTCTCTACCTGACCGGAGTCACGCTGTGTGTGTCCGTCAGGAAACAAGCTGTTTACAAGTAGTTCCAGCAAACATCCACTGATAAACTGCGATGTTAACAACCTCATGATAACCTCATATGTTTTTAACTGAGGATAATACCTGTGTTTAGTCTAGAAAAAGGTAAATGTGTGCATTTTATTATAAAGTTGTGTATATTTACAGACTGTTGCAAAAACTAAGAAGCTTATAAACATCAGGTTTAAAACTAAAAGAGCTTTGAAACACAATGAAAGATGTTTGGAGTTTTATTTGAGTTACTTAAACTTTTTGTCTAAGAGATGCTGATCTGAAACCGTTGTTACATACAGTTACGGCATTTCCTGTTTCTGCCGGAGAGAGGGGAGGCCGTCCCAAAGCTTGCTGCTGTATTTACTCCCTCCATCTGACAGGAGGAAGCCTCGTTGAGCTGCGAGTGTGGCTACAGACGGAGTTCACTCCATCACGGAGGGGTAGGGTCGAGGGAGTGGTTTGGGATTGGGCCTGTGTATCTACTCAGCTTTTGGAGCAAGTGAGAGCTAGTGAATATTTCGCTCTGCAGCTGGATGAGAGCACGGATGTAGCAAATATTGATGTTTATATATATGAATATATATGTTAATTGTTCATATTACTGTTCAAAATTATATAATATTATAAAGACAGAAATCACTTTAAAAATGCTTTAAAAATATGTTTACCGTTTAATATTGTGTTAAGAATGTAAGACACAATGAATGTAATGAATGACAAACAAAAGATAAATACAAACAATTTTTAGAAGAATAACTGATAATTAATTATTAATACAAATATATATTAAGAAAACGTATTAAGCTGTATGATTAATTTGTCATATTTTCCATCATAATGTACTCATCATTTAAAAAAGAATTGCAACAGGGGGGTCCCCGCCAGAGGATAATGCTATATGGGGTCCTTGGCATGGCAACGTTTGGGAACCCCTGTCCTAAACACTATAATCACACACTTCAGTAATCAGTGTGATTGATTTTCTGTTGTGTTATATATTCTAATGTTTTAAGGCATCAGATCTACAACTGAAATGTTCAGTGACACGCACACACGTCAGTGCATTTGGCAGCAGCTCTTGCACACACACTCTCAGCAGAAGGATACAGATGTCCAGGCTGGAGTCGTGTCTCAGACGGTGTGTGTCCGTGTCCGCCGAGCTGAAGGCAGCCAGCGCCAGGATCACCGCACACACACTCTGCATGGTCAGCAGGGAGGACACACTCCTGTAGGAAAGATCACAGTAAATCACGTGGTTAAACATCCACATCCTGGCACAGAGAGGGAGAGGAATGAGTCCTAAACCCGTAAATTAGTTAGCATTTTAACACTTCTGGTTCTCATCTGGAAGTTGCTGGTTATTTGAATGAGTTTTTAGATGCCTGAAACTGGACTAAAAAGGACTGCATTTTAACAGAAAGCTTAGATATGAATCATGACATTCAAATAAGTGTACAACGAACACGTTTATATAATTCACCAGCTTTCAACTCCCTAAGAGGAAAGGAGAAAGCTGGCAATAGTGGTGCAGGAATGAGTCCTTAAATCTTTAAATGAGTCAGCATTTCAGCACTTCTGGTTCTCGTATGGAAGTCAATGGTTTTGTGAATGTGTTTTTGGTTTGAGGCCTGATATAAGGTCTGTGGTTAACACAAGAAGATGATTTCACGATTTGTTCTACGACATAAAATACATCAGGAAATACCCCACTGGTGAATATCTGAAGCTTTTACGAGGAAATAAAAAAACTGTGTTTGCCAACAAGTGTCTAAATGAGACGAACATTAGCCGCCTTTAGCTTAGCGGTGGTGGCGGGAAGTCATGTGACCGTGCTTTATAGCCTAACGTTAGCTTTTTACTTCTGGAGATTGCATTTATGCGTCAACAAGGATAAAAGTGGTGTTAATATGCAGATTATCCTACTGAACGAAACATGTAAGTATCATAAACGTGTGTTTGCTACAGATCTTATTTTCTGCAGTATTCTGTAATCCAATGGAAAAATCCCATTGGTTTTTGTCGAGAGAGCCCTTGAGATGCTAACTAACAATCGGCCTAAAATACGTCATCCCTGCCCTCTATGCAGAGAGACAGAGTGGAAAGGGAGAGTGAACGACATGGTGTTTTTATACAACACAAATCTTTTGTTATTCTCTGAAGATGGAACTCAGAACTGAATTAGTTTGGACTTCCACAGATTTCACTTTCATCTGAAACAGTGTATCTTATTCATGAAGCCCCTCTTTCTTCTTCCAATGCTGCTTCATGTCTCGTGATACTTTGACACAGAGACATGCTGGGGATAAGTGGTCAATATGGAGCCCTGGAGGGGGATCCGCCATTTAAAAAGACACATCTGATGTCTGGCACTTGCGTAATCCCCAAAGGAACATTCCCTGAAGCAGACCCCCGGCTCTCTATCGAAAGCAGAGGTCTTCACCGATATCTTCACCCCCCCCCTCTTCGTTTCTTCCCTCAGAGGCTTTTTATACGTTTGAAAAAGGGAGGGATGAGAGTGAGGAAATAAATGCAACAGCTAAAAATAGAAGCCTCATCAAATTAAAATTTAATGAAAGCCACATTTTAAGAAAAACATTAGCAGAGGGAGGGCGGGAAATGTTGATGAAAAGCTAAAAGAATATTTCTCACATGCATCATTTATCATTGGTTCCCATCATGGTATTATCACAGGGACGCAGACGGGGGTGCAGGGCGTGAAAGGAGAGCCAGGTTGTGAAAAGCAGGTGGAGAGCAAGAGATGTGTCGAGGTGAAAATTGGTAGATATGGTGGCCTGACAGGGACAAACGCACTACAATGGCACAAAACACTTACATTAGGAGAAACGCGCTTCAGTTTAAAAACAATTCAATTTAAAAAACACAAATAGACCAAAACATGCAAATGAAGAAACATCTTCACCAAACACATCGCACAGGTTACTAAAAGTGCTGCATTAATGAAACCCTGCAACTACAAAACGCAGCATGAAGCTCAAACCACATCGGAAACGAAATGGGGACACTAAAAAGTGACGCACACAGCTGGGAGTGGAGCGCTTGTTGATGTTCGGGGATTAAAAAGTACAACTATCACTGGAAACTAGGGGGGGGGGGGGGGCGCTGCCTGAGCGGGGGGAGTGGTGGTGTCATTGGGATATATATTTTTTATAAATCTTCTGGAGCAGAGAGAGGAGCTTTGGATTATTGCTATTGATAAGTGCATCAGTGTTTCTTAGGGTCAAAAACACTAAACTCACAACTTAAAATGAAAGCGTTTAGTTTATTTAATAAAAGGGCACATGTGTGAAAAGTGACAGTAGATGAGTTGCAATTTGGTTCCAAATAAAAAAAAAATATATATATATATTTTTTAAAACACCTTGAATTCCAAGACAATGGTAGGGGACACACTGTCGATTATTTGGGTCAATAATTGATATGACGATTATTAAAAACGATTATCCATTTACTTTGAAAACATCAATTTATTGGAGATTTTTTTTTTTAACAGTTGATTACCGTGAACTTTAAGTATAACTCAACTGAAAAACCAATAATAAAAGAAAGAAGAAAAAAAATCGTTTTATTTCCATTACGTTGTTTTCGTAATCGTTGCAAGCCATAATCATAATCGCGATTAAAATACGATTAATTGAGCAGCCCTACTGGAAACTAACCTCAAATCTAAGTTGTATCGGCTTGTTTTAACAATGCGATCACATATTATTCAGACCCGGCGCCAGAACAAATCTAAAGGGAGGGCATATGATTTTCATGGGAGGGCACACAAAACCGTCACGTGCTGCGGGCCTGCGGCACAATATCAAACAGCAAGGCCAACAGGATTGCGTAAAGACGCACACTTATCGCAAACATACACAAATAAAGGGCAACATAGAAACCACTTTGAAACATTGTGTGCGTGGCAGCACAAACACTGGTAAATCACGAGCAAGGCACACTGGTTACGGATGGCAGCTTCCTCATCGCTGCACTCGGAGAGAAATAGTAGAGACGGAGACGATGAGCTGTTTAGCCCGCCTTGGGCATGGTTTATGTTCCGATGCACTGCACTCGGACATGCTGTGGAGTGCATCGAGTCACCTCTGAGAGGGAGTTGGTTGACAGCTAAAAAAAGCTATAATATCAACGACAGCTGACACGTAATAACGGCTCCGTGCAGCTGATCTGCACCAAAGTTATAATTTCCTTATGTGTTTCCTCGCATATCTGTCTCTCCACAAACTCTCACATGAAATGTGTTCTTTTGATGCGGCATGCATTAGCAGTCCTTTATCAGTCTGTAATGCGTGTTTCCAGTCGCAAAAACCTTTGACAGTAAAAGCCGCATCAGATGAAGACGTTTTGACTTTAAACTGTCTACAGGGGAAACAAAAGGCTGCGTCTGCTTTTAACGAATATTCAAGCCGGTCTGTTGTTGTACCATGCAGCGGCAAAAGTGCGCTTCTTTCCTGAAAACAATCTCCCTGGATAACGATCCAGCTTCACCTGCTTGGGTTCATTAACCCCAAGATCATCGCTAACTCAGCCCCGGGGTTTGCCGAGGTCAAGCTTGTGACATTAAGGCGTGCTGCTGCAACGGCAGGTGCAGGGTCGCCAGCTGCACCATCGGCTGCAGTTCTTTCATCGCTATTTCGTTTTAATAAATCCTTAGACCTTTTAAGCCAATTTTTTATATCCATTTTGTAATTCAAACAGAAATGGGAGTCTACAGAATGCACAATAAACAAATCCAGAATAGGCGGCAGAGTGTGACGCTGTGATTGGTATAAATGGGGACGAATCACAAATCACAACAGACACATGCATTTATTTGACGTAGCCTGCGATTTTATTTTTTAGTTCTGACATCACATACATCGTAGCATAAAAGTTCACAGTTTATTTATAATTAAAAAAAATAAAATATATATATTTTTACATTTTTATAAATAATAAAAAACGTGTTTATTGGGGGAGGGCAGGAATGTCAAATGGGAGGGCCTGGCCCTCCCTGGCCCTCCCACGGCGCCGGGCATGATATTATTGCATATCTGCTGTAAGCCAGCTAGCTAACCTAGCTAACGTAGCTAATGTAGCTAACATTCAGTCATTTCAAATATACTGATGACACATTTACAGTTATGAAACAGACTAAATCTGCAAACACTGAAATGTGCATTACTTTTTGAGCGTCCCCTGGTTTCGGTTGTGTTTTGAGCTTCTTGCAGGGTTTCGTTTCGGCAGCACTTTTCGTAAACGCTGCTCATGTTTCGTCAAGTTGGTGAAGACGTTTCTTCATTTGAATGTATTTTGGCACATTGGTGTTTTTATATTTGCATTGTTTTTCAAAGTGCAGTGCGTTTCTTCTAATGTAAGTGTTGTGGGTCGTTAGTTGTCAGCCACTGAAGGTAGAGGAGCGTGAAGGCGAGAAATAACAGCTTTCCTGGTGAATATTTCCATCAGTCACACCTTTTAAGACACCGTGGGTGTTTCTCAATGTCGAGGAAGGATGCTCCAGAGCCACTATTTCAAGGATACTATGTCCTCGAGTCCCGCCGAAGGCCTGTTCCAATGTCCAGCATACTTGGAATTCTACCGAGGCCGGCGTCCTTCGTAGCGAGACATTTCGAAGGCTGCACATGTGTAGACTCCGGTCTTAAAATCCCCACAATGCTTTGCGCACGGACCAATTTCTAAATCTTTGGCGGAAATCGCGCTCCATTTAAGGCGGGGCCTCGCATATGACGCACACCTGTTAGCCTGTTCCACCATTCTTCGTTTTCCGAGGCTAGGAAGGATTCTTGCCTCGCTTCTGAATGACCTGACTCGGAGGACATGTGCTACCAAGCAAGCCTCCTCGACATTGAGAAACACCCACCGTTAAACACTCCCAGATAGGAGTCAATGGAAGATGATAACGATCATCATATGATGAATTGGAAATGGGGGACCCTGATGTAAACAAGACGAAAGTCTTTCTCTGGTCTGCATCCCCTTATCAATTGTATGTTTTGAGCTGTACTGTACTGTACCCAATATACAAGCTGTTAATACACTTTTCAATCAATCAATCAATCAATCACCAGGGTCTCCATTTTGCATGTCAGAATTGATCTTTACAAGGCGGCCAATTCTTGAATCTGAAGGACTAGTAAGTGCACAAAGGATGAGTGTTAATTTAGGCTGAATGAGCATCACTTAAATCAGAAGGAAACCAACCATATGCTCCTAAAGAGCAGAGAACATCGACTTAAACGTCCTCCTGTTTCCCCATCAGCTTTGCTTTTTTACGGCACATCCTGACAACTTTCCAAAGACTCCGCAGTAGATCTCGATAAGATTCTGCCAATGTGACATAAAACAATCACTTTTGTTGCAAGTGGTGTCGTCTGAGGTCGCTGAAGTAGTCTCTCATTTATAATAAAAACAGCAACTTTTTCTTCCCGAGTCAGCAAGAAAAAAAGTTTCCCGAAGACAGCCGAGTGAAAACAATGTTCGATTAAGGCCAATTTGTGCGTTCTGAAAACACCTTTTGGGTAGCTTCCCAGCTTTCTGAGAAACGCAGCACTAAATATCCGTAAGTGCTGCTCCAGAGCCTCAATATTTCTAGATAACAGCCAAGATAAAAAAAGGGGGCCTTGTCTCTCCTTGTCGACTTATTTGATGTCCTCCCCCCTCAGTGTGCTTCCATGCAGTCAGCCATGCAGCTCCGACAGCTGTTTAAGGGCAGAAAGGTTATGGCAACCAGCACGATTCAATGCCGTCAACACATATATATTTATACATCCTTTTGCCGTTTCCGTGCAATTGGGCGAAGTGCTGAGACCTTAAAAAGGAGAGACATTAGGAGTGCATCAATCATCTCCTAATGTGGCATGGGCAGCACAGGAATGAGAGTCTAAATGCGTCCATTAACCCAGACAAGGGTTGATCATTTAAGAGAAGCACTTATGTTCTGAATCAGATTACTCTTGAGAAATGAGACCTTTGACATGATTTCTCCTTTTGGCTTTCTCCCTTGAGTTGTACAAGACAGACAGTACACACATTATTACAACACAGATGCTCTGCAAGATGCACGCTTCGGATGGGTTTCCCTGCAGCTGATGCTCCAACGTCGGTTCAGATTTGGTCTGTCAATGTGGCACTCAAGTCGGGCGAGATGTTTTCGCCTCGGGTTGTTCTGTTCTGCGGTACAGTCGTCGTTGAAGCCGTGTAAAGCCCACGTAAATCTCTTGGCCGGAGGCGTTTCTCTTCCCTGCCAACAACCGTCTCCTGTGGCAGAGAGGCTGAAGTTTTGATTTCCTGTGTGGGGGATCCAGGTGTCCAGCTATGTCATATAAGTAGGCTAGCGTATATATCTGATCATACACACAACCAGCAGCGGTTAAAATCCCTGTGGCAGGCCCGGACTGGCCATCGGGAGGACCGGGAGGTTTCCCGATGGCCTGGCCTGCTAAGTGGCCTGCTGGCCTGAGGACTTTTATTTTATTTTATGTATGTCGTGAACGCAACGCTGCGCAAATGTGGGTCTGACTCTGCCTCACAGAGGGTGACTGGCTGTCTACATGATGTGGCCTGCCGACATGGCCACTTTCATACAGATCATACTAATGCCCGTCTCTGTGTGTCATTCAAGCTCGGGAGGGTGTGTGTTATGTGTGGCGCGAGCAGTGAGATAAAGCATGCGCACCGGTTACGTGTATTGTTGTTGTTGTTAGCATCTGGTGCTAGCTAGCTGCGCTAACGGATATAAGGAGCTTTTTCAACAACAAGGTGGAGGAGAGTCCTCTGCTGTCAGACTGAGAGGCTGATAACCTCAGACCCCCCTATAGGATTTGAGGTCCACCCCCACTTAAAATATGCTCACATAGGTTCCTAAATAGATTTGCACATTTTTTTAAATAGTAACCCATGTCCATAGCCTATGTTTATTTTTGGGTAGTAGATTTAAACTAGAGGGCTATCATTATGGGCAGCAATGCTGTAAATATTGACAAATAAATCCAGCAAAATGGCACAAAAAACTGATAGTGGCCTGGCTGGGTGTCTAATTCCCGGCCTGACTTATTGTCCCAGTCCGGCCCTGTGGTGTGCATGAGATATTCTCTAGAGGGAAGCAATCTTCAATCAAAAAGAGATCCAACCAGCTCTGTGACGTTAACTTCAAGAGGCAAAACTAGCCCTGGAGGTGACTCCTAAGAAGATGGAGCTAGAGAAAAGGGTACAGAGAGATGGATGTGCAGCAGGAGTGGATCCATATTCTGTCTACGGACAATAAGAGCGAGTTAATTTTATAAATGCAACTCTGCAATACATCACAATTATTCATGTAAGGAGGGCGCTTATGGTAAGTACTCCAAGTCTGTGTTTATAGATAGGAGATGTACCTTCAGGACTCATGCTTTTTGGTTTGTTTCTTCATGGCTGATTGCACTTATTGTAAGTCTCTCTGGAGAAAAGCGTCAGCTAAATTAAATGTAATGTAAGAGTCGCTCCTAGACTATTCGATCAATCCCGTTTTTCAAAGCCCAAAAACTCTTCAACCAAGAGAGATCCATCAAACTCTGTGACATTAATGCCAAGAGGCAAAACTAGCCTAAAAAACGACTCCTAAGAAGATGGAGCAAAAATAAAAGACGCTTATCTGGATTTGTAGCAGCAATAGATCCAGATTTCTTCCCCTCGGGCTGCCAGAAGGCTGTGGGATGTTTGAGATCCAAGGACTGACACACCATCTCTCTCTCTGTTATCATTCATGCAGAGGCACGGCTGCACGGACATGCGTAATGGTGATGATGATGGCAGAGCCTGGATAAAGACTGTCATGTGGACCATCAATCATGCATTGCCTAATTGATTGCAAGCCCCCTTTACCTGACCCGAGTTCGAGACTCACTACGGACAATACGAGGGAATTCAATTAGTAAAAAGCTGCGATGTGGGACTATTTCTCCTGCTTTAACTCCGCAATACAACACCATTATGTATTTAAAGGAGGGCGCGCAAAAGGTAAATTCACCAAGTATTTGAAGTAGCTCCGATACTTTACTCGATTCATCGCATTTTTGCAAAACACAGGTGACAGTATAGCCAGAAAACTCGCCTTTCACTCACCGTGTTGCAGAGAGAAACAGCCCGATTAGCGCACACCGTTTCCCCCAAAGTAGTGCAGATGAATCTCCTTTTTTTTTTAAATATATATATATATATATATATATATCTCCACACGAAGCGTTTAAGGTCAGCTCGGAAAACAGCACGTGTGATTGTAGACTCTCAGGAGGTGGAGGAGTTAATTTGCATGCGGATCTCTTGTATCCACTCCGCCAGCGCCACGATCGCACCCGGCTGGCTCTCTTTGGACGAATGACAGCCAGCAGGCGCTAACTGTGGAGGAGGATGTTGTTTCCGCACGGACGGTTTATGAGGAGACACCAGTCGGAGCGTGGGGTGCGTTCCGTTTCCCTTTTTGTGTGTTTCCTCTGAGATAATACAGGGTTGCCAACTCTCACACATCTGGCGTGTGACACACGCTTTCACTCTCAATCTCACGCTTCCCAAACTATTCTCAGGCCAAAACAAGAATACCGAAGACTAGAAACGGTTTTGAAAACTGTTGTCACGTAGTGATCGTCTTCTCAATAGAACATCTTTGATAATGTCTTCTGGCCAATCAGAATCAAGATAACGGCGTGGTGTTGTTGCAGGAAGTCTCGATGGAGAATACTTTTGCTGTAGTACATCTCTATATACATCGATACAACATTACGTGTTGATAGAAATCAACACGTAATCAAATAAGAGCCCACGGGTTGATGAGTGTGTGGGCTGTCTTTCATTTTGACACACAGAACAATGGGGGCTATCCACCCTTATCCACAATGTAAAGTAATTCACAGCCTCTTCCCTCTTCCCTCTGTGAGGAGCAGCAGGTTCAGCTTCATTTCAATATGTCGTGTAGTAATAGATTTATTTATTTTTCTTCTCAAGAGAGTACCAGAATGTGTATTTTATGTTAGTATTTCAAAAAATCTCCTGGAGGAGAATCCCCCAGACCCCCCTGCTGGGGTTGGGTTTTCAGCATGTCAACTCTTTCACCTGTGGGGAAATTGCAGGATTGGCTCCAGGTCGCCCTTTTTATTTACTACAAGACAAATGTGCCTTTTTGTTTCATACAGTTCAATTTGGATTGAGACAGGGAAATAATCTAAACCTCACGCGTGGCGTTTCACTGTCAAGGGGGCGATATAGCGTGTATTAATTACAATACTGACTTGAGCCCCACCACTGTATGGGTTAGCCCTACCATAGATTACCCAACACAAATACTCGGGAGCCGATAAGTCAATTAATTGCTTATCGCGACAGGCACACAATAAAACAGTGGAAACAAAGATGTGTTTGACTTTCATTAGTGAATGAAACTGTGTGCCCTTTATAGTCTGTGTCCAATATTGTATATCCTAAATATATGCTAAGGTCCCGCTGCTGACACGATAGCAGTCATTTCGTGCGCATGTGTGTAATTAAACCCATGATATCAAAATCTCACTCCAGCCAGGTACCCAAAGTTGGCAACCCTGGATAATAAGACCTCCCAAAATGTATCTTTATGGAGGAATTAATTAGCTATAAATGTGGCTAGAGATCAAGTCTTGAATTATTAAAAAATTATTAGTACAAATGTAAGGAGATGATTGTACTACTGACTAGAAGAACCATGTTTATTTTGATCTATAAGTTATATATCAGACATATTTATATATTTTTAAGGGGATCTGTTGGACAAAGATCTGTACGTATGTTCCCGTTTTGTGTTTATATAATGTATGATGTTATGTATGTTCATACATTTCGTTGACGACATCAATTGTGTTTCCTCTTAGAAAGTGTCCTGAAAATGTGAAGGAAACTTAATGAGTTCATTTGTATCAATAAGAACCTCTGACTTTACTATTTCTTTTAATTAAATTAACATAATTAGACCATTTGTACTGTCTGACTTGATTAGAAATACTTTAAACAACTACTAATATTAAGTTTCCTGCAATACTTAAATCCTATCCAGACATCCTAATTATGAACATTATAGTTACGTTTATCTGCATCAGCTTTGTTAAAGTGCTGATGGGTATGCAGTACTTCCTGTCTTTAATGGGACAAAACGTTCTCCCTGGATACATTAGGGAAAGAAGAGCTGAGGTTTGAGGTTTGAGGAAATGATCAGTGGATTAATTACTTCTGTGGATCATTTCTTATTTTCATGTGGTGCATTAATCAGTCAGCCTTTTCACTGTTCTCTTTGTTACTGAGCTCAAAGACAGGACTAAGCCAACTCTGTAATAAATGGATCCAAATGGTGGCTTTCACCTTGACCGCTGCTACCTCTAAAGTTGTACAACTCTAAATAAAACACAAAAATGTCAAAGGCAAGTTTTAGGTTGTATTTTGTCCTTTAGGTCAGTGATTCTTAAAGTGGAGAAATGGCACTCTGCCAACGAGGTGGAAGTTTCAAGATGTATTTAAAGGTACTACTAAGCAAAATCCACGGACTCCATGTCTCTTCTACATCAACATGTGTCCCCTCTTCTCATGTCTCTTCTACATCAACATGTGTCCCCTCTTCTTCATGTCTCTTCTACATCAACATGTGTCCCCTCTTCTTCATGTCTCTTCTACATCACCATGTGTCCCCTCTTCTCATGTCTCTTCTACATCAACATGTGTCCCCTCTTCTTCATGTCTCTTCTACATCAACATGTGTCTCTTCTTCATGTCTCTTCTACATCAACATGTGTCCCCTTCTTCATGTCTCTTCTACATCAACATGTGTCCCCTCTTCTTCATGTCTCTTCTACATCAACATGTGTCCCCTCTTCTCCATGTCTCTTCTACATCAACATGTGTCCCCTCTTCTTCATGTCTCTTCTACATCAACATGTGTCCCCTCTTCTTCATGTCTCTTCCATCAACATGTGTCCCCTCTTCTTCATGTCTCTTCTACATCAACATGTGTCCCTCTTCTTCATGTCTCTTCTACATCACCATGTGTCCCCTCTTCTTCATGTCTCTTCTGCATCAACATGTGTCCCCTCTCTTCATGTCTCTTCTACATCAACATGTGTCCCCTCTTCTTCATGTCTTTCTACATCAACATGTGTCCTCTTCTTCATGTCTCTTCTACATCAACATGTGTCCCCTCTTCTTCATGTCTCTTCTACATCACATGTGTCCCCTCTTCTTCATGTCTCTTCTACATCAACATGTGTCACCTCTTCTTCATGTCTCTTCTACATCAACATGTGTCCCCTCTTCTTCATGTCTCTTCTACATCAACATGTGTCACCTCTTCTTCATGTCTCTTCTACATCAACATGTGTCCCCTCTTCTTCATGTCTCTTCTACATCAACATGTGTCCCCTCTGTGGAAAGAGACTCTGAAAGTTTCAGGAACAAAGATTCTCTCTCTTTTTGATCCATTTCTATGAAAACCTGTCTGAAAATGAGCTGATCAGATTTTGGCTACTTTATGATGTCATAACGATGTTTTGGCTTGTGTAACCATTAGCCAATCAGCAACCAAGGTAACCCCCCCCCCCTATCACCTGAATCTCCTCCTAGAGCACCATTGAGTTCTTTGTAACCAAATCTCTCTCAGAGGGGCGTGGGGAGGGGCTCCTGATTCTCATCTAAAGTAACAGACAGAGAATCAGCACTTTTGAAACAGGGCTGAAACAGAGGGGATTATGGGTAATGCTGCAATGATCTGTTTGGTGTTTCAGCCAATCAGAGACAGGCTCTGGATATATCTGAGGACCTGTAAGTAAACAGTATAAGATGAAAGATGTGTAGCAATTCATGAACAATGAAACAGATCAGAATCAGAAATTGGTTTATTGCCAGCTTCACACGTACATAAGGAATTCGACTTGGTGTCACGGTGCACTGCATACATACAAATTTAAAACTAAAATTATTCCAGCCAGATTCATGGCTTGTTGAGTTTTGTAGTTTACTGGAAAACCTCGGATTTCACTGTGAAGTCAGAAAGACAGATGGACACGTCTCCAAATCGCCTGAGGACAAAGGTTAAGGAGCCATAAAGCAGAGATGTGTGTGTGTTTGAAAGTCAACAATGTGACACAATTACTGGACATAAAATACACAGCCTCCACACATTCATGTAAATATATCTAACATGTATGTTCATCTGAATTCATCTCTTATTTCAAAGTTTTTAATCATTTGTATCTTTGATTGTATTAATCTGTGCGGTCCTGTTTTCCCTTCTAACCCTGTTGCTGTTAAACAACTGAATTTCCCCACGGGGATTAATAAAGGTCCATCTTATCTTATTAAACAGTAATAATCATTATTTTGTATCGAGGTATTAATTAAATCGCTGCTGATATTGCCATGTCACATTAATAGAAAAATAAATACACCCCAGCTCTAAAACGAGGCAAAAATACAAATGAAAAAAGCCTGAAAAGTCCCCAGTGAGGCTCGAGCTTCTGCTGACTTGTTAAGTTGTATTTATTCACTATAAACGTGACATGGCAATATTGTGTTTATGTGACAGTCGCCATTAAAGCTGCCACCTTAGACAGAGTTTAAGAGTGTGTGAGAGTCAATCAGCACGACAGATGTACTTAGCCCTGCAGTGGAGACTGACTGAAATACAGTAACGACCCCGTGTTGTACTACACACTTTCAAGAAGGAGATTAAGTTGAAGGCACGGCGCAGACATTCAATACTTGGCTGGAGAAAATCAATGAAGATGCTCTGCTGATGTTTGAAGTACAGAATGTGAATCCATCAGGTGTGTGTGCAGCGTGTCAAATACATACGGACTGCTTCTGCACCGAGAGGAGGAACCAGTTTACTTTCCAGTGACCACAAGAGGATCAACGTCATGATGTCAACATTTTCCTCACAACAACAACAAAAGAGGGATGCAGGAATGAGTTAGCATTTCAGCACTTCTGGTTTCCTCGTCTCACATGCGGCTTTCACACCAGCGCTTTTCCCTTTCTAGCTCCGAGCGGGAGCTTTTCTGGTTCAGCTCCGGTTTCCCTTTTCTGCTCCCGCTCTGTTCCCGCCGCCCAGAGCTGCCGCTGCTGCGTCATGACGTCACCGTTTACGTGCCTGCTTCATAAAATCTAAACCGCGCGGAAATCCCTCACATCGACAACAATGGCCGATTGTATTGAAGCGCTGTTCGCTTTGGTTATCCTCTTACGAAACGAAATGGAAGGCATCGGACGACTTTACAAGGGACGACTTTACTTGGAACTTTACAAACATCACATGCGAAATGCAAGACTTCTTTGTGGTCTTCAGCATCTACGGTACCTGCCCCCGCCTCGACGTAAGAGAGACGTAAGCGACGCCGCCTCTTAGCTCCGAAGCTCTTGCCTCTAGACCGACAATTTTTCGGAGCTGGAAGTTAACCGGATTCCGGAGCTAAGAGGCGGCGCCTCTGCGGTGTGAACAGGAAAAAACGGTACTTTTCAGCTCCAGCTCCGAGCCAGAGCTGAAAACGCGTTGGTGTGAAAGGGGCAACAGTGAAGGTTTTTCAACTACTTTTCGGTTAGCTGCATGAAATTAAGAGATGTTGTTCTATGACATAAAACAGGTCAGTAAATATATACATACAAATACAACAATTTAAAGACATTCCTGTTTGGGCAGGCGTTTGGGTAACCGGTGTGCTTGATTTTATTCTATGTTTTGGTGCTTTTACGACTTCTTAACACGTGGCTTGTGTGGTCATTTATCATTGTATGACTCCTATGATGACGTTTTATTGTTTTGTCAAGCACTTTGTCTGTGAAAAGCGCTTTATAAATAAACTTTACGTACTGCTTCTGCACTGAGAGGAACCAGTTAGGAAGCGGTTTACTTTTCCAGTGACCACAAGAGGAGCAACGTCATGATGTCAACGTTTGTGTCGTGGATTTTCCTCACAATAACAAAAGAGGGGTGCAGGAATGAGTCCTAAAACCCCGGAATGAGTTAGCATTTCAGCACTTCTTGTTTTCTCGTCTCAAAGCGAAGGTTTTTCAACTAGTTTTTGGGTTAGATGCCTGAAATAAGCTGAGGAGATTTTCACATTTTCTTCTACGACATAAAACAGGTCAGTAGAAACCTCACTGATGAAAGTCTGAAGCTTCTGTGTGTCTTAAAAACAGCTGTTTGTTGAGCAACATACAGCCATAGCTTTATAGCGCATTATGGATGATGTTAGCTTATAGCCACCGAATCCAGTCTGACGAATCAATAACTAGATTTAGAGCTAACAAACTAAATAATACAAGTATTAGTAGGTACTTGTTGCTAGGTAATCCACAATGATAGCAAACTGGTTGTAATTCAAAGTATGTGTCACGATTCTCATGTTATGTCACGTTTTTAGTTTTGTATGTCTAGGTTTGGGTTTATTTTGCTGTTCGGTTCTCTGTGGCCCTTTCTCTATATATATATTTATTTTAGTGCTGTCAAAATTATCGCGTTAACGGCGGTAATTATTTTTTAAAATTAATTGCGTTAAAATATTTAACGCATTTAACGCATGTGCAGAATGGCCCGCCCCATACATCCCACCAGTGGCAGCGCCAGGGTATGGCTGGGGTAGGCTACACCCATACCAAGAAATGGCTTAGCCCCACCATGAAAAATGATGTTAAAGTAAGCAAAATAAAGTCCGCCAACTCGCGGAGTAAATTGCACAGACAGCAGCTCGTGAGATTGATTTCAGTAGCCACATGTCTGGAAATACCGAAGACCAGAAACGGTTTTGAAAACTGTTGTCACGTAGTGATCGTCTTCTCAATAGAACATCTTTGATAATGTCTTCTGGCCAATCAGAATCAAGATAACGGCGTGGTGTTGTTGCAGGAAGTCTCGATGGAGAATACTTTTGCTGTAGTACACATAACTGGTACGCAAGTTATGTGCGTAATCTGAAATGCGTACCGACGTACTTGTGAAGCTTTTCCAGAAGGCGGTTAGATCACCGGACGACAGAGTCGGTCTCCGTGCGCACAGACAGGGC
Organism: Gymnodraco acuticeps; assembly: GCF_902827175.1. Taxonomy (NCBI): domain Eukaryota; kingdom Metazoa; phylum Chordata; class Actinopteri; order Perciformes; family Bathydraconidae; genus Gymnodraco; species Gymnodraco acuticeps. The sequence goes on from NW_022992072.1 coordinate 163,105, forward strand.
TGCTGTTAACGTCGGTCTGTACAACGGAATTGTGCCAAAACTACGCCAACCGGCTGCGGAGGGACAACAATATACATAAAGAAATGGCATATTTTGGACATAGTTCGAATGGTGATTAATCATGATTAATAAATTTTTAAGCTGTGATTAATCTGATTAAAAATTGTAATCATTTGACAGCCCTAATATATATATATATATATATAGTATATATTTACTTTGATTCATTCACAGTGCGGTATAATGAGACAATAACAGGCTACAGATGCGGACACACACACACATATATATTTATATAAATATATACCATTTCAGAATCAAACAGAGCACTCTCATAATAACGTAACACTATCAGAGACTGGATATATCCCCCCCCCCCCCTCTCTGGTCGCTACAATGAGGGAAATAAATTACGGGCCAAAAGTTGTATTTACAAGTATTAAAAGTAAGCAGAGGACACCAAACCAACTGAGACCTGTCTGTCCGCACACACACACACACACACACACACACACACACACACACACACACACACACACACACACACACACACACACACACACACACACACACACACACAGTACAACACACACACACACACACACACACACACACACACACTGTACAACACACACACCTACACACTGTACCACACGCACCTACAGCTCCTAAAGCATAATCGGGCTACAGCCGTTGTGTATTTTATTATGTGAAGCACTAAATGGTTTTAGAAAAATATCGACTCTTTGTAGATATCTACTAAACTACAGCAAATAGAGAGAGTAATGTAGGCCTGTACTCAGTGATATATATGTTACACACTGCTCTGCTTTCTGCACGGACCTCACAGCTGTTCTCTCTGGAAACATCGCGATGCGATGAGAGCAGTTAATAAAATAATATCCAGGGGATGCATGCAGAGCTGTCATTGGCTGAGATAAGTCCGGCCGTGCGTCACGACTCTTTGACACATCTCTGTTCCCGGAAATGCATCCACGAAGGAGCCGTGGAGGACCCATCAGTGTCTCCTCGGTTAGAGCTCCTCCAGAGAGCCTCCTCGACGCTCGATCCTCGAAGTGCATTTAGAGAAATTAGATGTCCTTCAACATGGCGTGCTAAAATTCATTTCCGGGTCACTACCGGAGGACCGAGGAGTCGAGGAGGGGGATTTGATGAAATCAGAAAGGGCCCCTGTCTCCCTTGTGTATTGTCCCTCTCTCTGTGTTTTTCCTCCTGTCGTTAGTTTCCCTGGTGTGTCTAGTTGTCTGATTGTGTTCACCTGTTGCCCTTGTGTTTCTCCTCCCCTGCCCTTGTGTTTCTCGTCTCGTGATTACCCCTCCCTGTATTTAGTCTTGTCTCTTCCTGTGTTCAGTGTTGGTTCGTCTTTTGTTGGCGACTGAGTTCACCGGTGAGTGTTCTGTTTTGTCCGAGTTTTATTCATATCCTTGAAATAAAGGTGTTATCAGTTTATTCTGCATTTGGGTCCTGCCTGCTTCACTCTACCGTAACAGTATGCTGCACAAAAACGTTGACTTTAATTATGTGTATTATGTTAACATATTTCACACAACTCTATTAGGTTAGTTGAAAGCAATAATAGTAAGTTGAGCCTGATATTTTGTATTTAAACCTAATATAATTGCTTTCAACTAACCTAATACAGTTGTCTGTTGACATAATTCATTTAATTAAAGTCAGTGTTTCATTTTTTTCAATGTGAATAATGAACAATTAGACGCCTTATGCTTTGTTAATGTCACACGTCGTTTTTATAAATATTTGTGATGCGTATATTTTTGATCTTGGCACTTCTGCAACTTCCTTCCCTTCCCTAACTGTTGTTGTTCAACTAAAGTCTCTGCTGTATGCAGCTCTTGGTTCTTGGAGCTCGCCAAACTAATATTTTGTGCTGGAGTTGAACCAATTTGGCCGCCGAGAGCGAACACTGCTTCAGTGGAAACATGAAAAACTTGTTTGCAATTGCGCAACCGGCTGGACAAGAGGTAACAGAAATATGTTTGGAGGTTTTTGCAGGGTGTGAGATTGGTGTGATTATATATATACACATTTGACAGATGAAGGATACAGGACCTTGCTGGGCAGATTTGGAGGAGTGTGAAGGGCGAGGGACTTGATCACACTCTTCACTCTCTGCTTCTGCTCCTCTGTGAGCGGAGGCTGCAGGACGCTCCTCAGGGTCTGAGGAGGAACAAGAAGAGGGAGAATAAAGGGATTACAAAATAAAGGAGAGTGGAGAAATGTATATAAAGAGCACAAGGTGTAATGACAAGATTGGCGTTTTTATTCTAACAAACATATTACTATAAGAATCTGAAATTATATTTAAAACATGTCGGATATCTTACCAATACATTTCTCTTGTGTTGTTATGTCACATTTCTAATAATCTTTTTTCTTGTGTTGTATGTTCTCTTGCTTTTTATTATTTTATTTTATTAGTCAATTTATTGAACATGTCAGAAAAAGCCAGGCAGTGTGTGTGTGTGTGCTCAGGCTGAGTTCCTCGGTGTCTCGCTGACCCCACGCAGCAACCAGGAAACGACACCAGTAACCCAGCTCACACTGTCCACTCCTCGAGCCTCAAAGGGCGGAGCAGCGAGCTCCGCAACGTCCCGCCAACACAGCACCCAGACCCCATTCTCATCTGTTTGTCATTACTGGTGTCATTTCCTGGTTGCTAACAAACGCCATGGTAACACATAATCACTGATGTTCCGCTGTAACGGTGGTGGACTCATCAGAACAGAGTGGGCGAGCTGACCAATCAGAGCACAGTGGGCTCATAGGGAGTGGGGGGGGGGCAGGAGCTCCAACAAGGCGTGTAGGACAGAGAGTGAATACACACACTATACAGAGATGCTGTATGAGAAACCAATGAGATTTTGGAACATTGAACAATGCAAATATATTTGAGTAGACCTCAACAATGGAATTATGATCAGTAGAAATGGCCATGGGACCTTTAAGAAATAAATTCTCAAATAGTCTCTGTTACGTTCAACAGGGGCAAGAAGAAGCTTCAAAAACGTTTCTGGTCCTACCCCCTCTAGCGTATTGCTCATAAATGAAGAGTAAAAAATGATTTAAGAAAAATAAATAAAAGCGAAACACTCATAAAGTATATTTGAGTGCCTATAGTTAAAAAACTATTTGATCTGTTAATGATTAAAGATCATAATTTATTCAACTGTTCTTTAACCATGCCTGTAGGTAAAAACGTCTTTTTAAAGAGCATGCAGTAAAGGTTAATGAAGGGAGATGAAAGATATAACCATGTCTGAATCACACGAACAAATCTCAAGGCTTTAAAGCTCGGTTGGATGCTACAAAATCAGATGCTGTTGGTACCTGTACTTGTGGTTAAATATGTAAATTGTAATCCCTGTACATTTTGCTGTATGATGTCCTTTTGTTGTTCTGTTGTTTATGTCTTCTTGTGGAACCTACTGCTGCAGGTCTCCCTTGAAAAAGAGATCATTGATCTCAATGGGATTTTACCTGGATAAATAAAGGTTTTGAATTTGAAGGCCTTTTTTCCCTACATTGTAGATGACATTATATTTTTTTGTTTATCTGTGTTGACACAAGATTTTCCTCGGCATAACTACACTGTAGCTATGTTCGTATGACTAAATAAAGAACCTTGAACATTTCCTAAAACACTATATATTTGAAAGCACGCTCAAAGGGAGACGCACAGCTGTGATTTGCAGAGTGCTCAAATAAGTAAGTGTGACAGGAAGTGCACAAACACAACTATTTATTTCAGCTGTCACAGAAGAATTATAATCATATGAACACAGAACCGTTGTGAGCAGCTGAGTGTTGTTATTAAAGCACATCTCTTGTCGTCTTCTTCATGATTGCTATAATCATCATTTTCTACGCCGCTGGGAGAGGAAATTTTCTGAATCCTTAATTTCCAGAGAGGAATTGTAATGTTTGTATACAAAGGAGTGTTGCACTCAAAGGTAAAGATATATGTGAGGAAGTTTTGAAGGCAAGTGAAGAAAAGGGGCGAAATAAAAGATGTTATGCAGCGTCCACACGGCGGCGTGCGTTGAAACTTGCCGGCGGGCGTGTCTGAAACTCGACCAACAACCAATCACATGAATCTCCCATGCGGACACACAAGCATGCGGTTTGATTGGCTAGAGCTTGTACTGGCATATGATTTGATTGGCTGACGCTTCCGTCGAAGCTTCAAAATTTGAACATTGCTCAACTTTTGAAGCGAGCCACGCGAAGCTACGGAACCACAATGCAGTTCGGCAAAGCGTGACGTCACCCCATTCAAAGTGAATGGGCAGAAGTATTGAAGCTTCAACGCACGCCGCCGTGTGGACGGGCCGTTAGCATCTCAAGGCGCCCCTCAACTAAAAGCCAATGAGATTCTTCCGTTGGATTTTGGAATATTGCAGAAAACAAGCTCTGTGGCGAACACACGTTTATGATACTTACACGTTTTGTTCAGCAGGATAATTTCCACATATTTGGAGGGACTACAAATATATGTAGGAACTACAGCACGGTCACATGACTTTGTGTCACCACCGCTAAGCTAAAGGTGGCTAATGTTCAGCGTGATGACGTTTAGTTGTCTCATTTAGGGTTAATAGTCTCATTTAGACACTCGTTAGCAACCTCCGTTTTAATGACACACAAAAGATTCAGATACTCACCTGTGGGGTATTTTATGTCGTAGAATACAACGTTAAAATCTCTTCAGCTCGTGTTTACCACAGACCTCATCTTATCAAAACACATTAGAAAAACTTTGAATTTAAAAGTGCTGAAATGCTAACTTTTTGGGTTTTTTTTAGAACTAATTTCTGCATTGCTTCTTTAAAACCAATTGTATAATAGTAAATGCAATCGCTAAAAGTAAAAAGCTAACGTTAGACTCTAAAAGAACAACATCACAGTCACATGACTTTACCACCGCTAAGCTAAAGGTACACTCACTTGTTGGCATCCGCTGTTTTTAAGACACATAGAAGCTTCAAGCATTCAGTGAAATTGATGGATCTTCCTATATAAGGGAGCGTTGCACTCAAAGCTAAAGCTGTATATATCTGGAAACATCAAGTGACTCTAGAGCAGGGGTTCCCAACCTCCCCCCCCCCCCCCCCCCCCCCACACACACACACACACAAGGCGCAACGGTAATTAAAGTTTAAAAGTCTCAAAATGCTACAACTACTGTCACAAACTGGATGAATGTGAAGTATTGTGTTAAAGGAGGATGAAAGCGTAATTAAGGAGCACTATTGGAGCGACTTTGATGGTTATTGGACTCAGGATTAATTTATTTGGATTCCCGCTGTATGAAGAAATTAAAGGACGGCGCAAGTGGAAACAATTCACAAAGGCATTAAACTGTTTAAAACACATGCTCAAAGTAAGCCGGATTTTGCCGATGTGTTTATGTTAGCTGGGAAGAGACCAAGGGGTAGACCTAGGACCAGGTGGAGGGATTATATCTCTTCGCTGGCCTGGGAGCGCCTTGGGATCCCCCAGTCAGAGCTGGTTGATGTCGCCAGGGAAAAGAAAGTTTGGGGCTCTCTGCTGGAACTGCTACCCCCACGACCCGACCACGGATAAGCGGAAGAAGATGGATGGATGGATGGATGGTTTATGTGGATTCAAAAGTCGTAAATAATCTACATGGAGGAGACCGATCTGATTGGAGCAACTGCGACAAATAATCCAACTGAAACCGGCATGGACAATGACTATGTTTTAAAAATGTGCTTATCCAGAAAAGCCTGGTTTGGACACTTAACGCGCAGAAGAAACATTTCTATTAAAGAAATAATTATACATTTCTGTCTTTTTATGCCTTTAATACTAACTTGAATTTTTATTAAAACTAATTAATCAATTATTTTTTATATTTTATTGTAATGTAGAGACAAGGCTTTTAGTGACAATCATGTATTGAGTTACAATTATATATATTTATTGAACATGTCAGAAAAAGCCAGGCAGTGTGTGTGTGTGTGCTCAGGCTGAGTTCCTCGGTGTCTCGCTGACCCCACGCAGCACCAGGAAACGACACCAGTAACCCAGCTCACACTGTCCGCTCCTCGAGCGTCAAAGGGCGGAGCAGCGAGCTCCGCAACGTCCCGCCAACACAGCACCCAGACCCCATTCTCATCTGTTTGTCATTACTGGTGTCATTTCCTGGTTGCTAACAAACGCCATGGTAACACATAATCACTGATGTTCCGCTGTAACGGTGGTGGACTAATCAGAACAGAGTGGGCGAGCTGACCAATCAGAGCACAGTGGGCTCACAGGGAGGGGGGGGGGCAGGAGCTCCAACAAGGCGTGTAGGACAGAGAGTGAATACACACACTATACAGAGATGCTGTATGAGAAACCAATGTGAGTTTGGAACATTGAACAATGCAAATATATTTTAGTAGACCTCAACAATGGAATTATGATCAGTAGAAATGGCCATGGGACCTTTAAGAAATAAATTCTCAAATAGTCTGTTACGTTCAACAGGGGCAAGAAGAAGCTTCAAAAACATTTCTGGTCTTACCCCCTCTAGCGTATTGCTCATAAATGAAGAGTACAAAATGATTTAAGAAAAATAAATAAAAGCGAAACACTCATAAAGTATATTTGAGTGCCTATAGTTAAAAAACTATTTGATCTGTTAATGATTAAAGATCATAATTTATTCAACTGTTCTTTAACCATGCCTGTAGGTAAAAACGTCTTTTTAAAGAGCATGCAGTAAAGGTTAATGAAGGGAGATGAAAGATATAACCATGTCTGAATCACACGAACAAATCTCAAGGCTTTAAAGCTCGGTTGGATGCTACAAAATCAGATGCTGTTGGTACCTGTACTTGTGGTTAAATATGTAAATTGTAATCCCTGTACATTTTGCTGTATGATGTCCTTTGTTGTTTCTGTTGTTTATGTCTTCTTGTGGAACCTATGTTAAAAAAAAAAAAAAAAAAAAAGTCTAAATATGATATTTTGCCTCAAATCATCTGAGGCCTGGTTCCCCCCCTGCGATCTTTGGCGCGCCCCCCTCAGGTTGGGAACCACTGCTCTAGAGGATGATATTTTGAAAGAAGGGTAAAGGAAAGGGCAGAATAAGAAACTCCAACACTGTTTAGTAATTGAAAAGAGCGAGAGGGGAAGTAGAGGTGAATGAAGTGGAGTTGGAGGGGTGAGAGATAGGCAAAGGAATAACGGGGAGAAGCAGGAGAGGATTAGGAAGAGAAAGGTCAGTGTGTGGAGGACTGCGAGTTGGAAAGAGTGACGGATATCTGGGGGAAGATATTAGAAGTCTGTGAGCGGTACAAATTATAAAAAGGGACTATCCCTCAAGACTGGCTCTGATCTGACGAGCTAACTCAGTATGCAGCGCGACCGCTAACACTGACTCTGGATCAGATATATTCATCATGTCTGCACACCCTTTATTGCAAAATAAAAAAAGGACAGCGTTTGAATACTTAACTTATCTTGGGGGGAAATGTGGCTTTGTTACTCCTTGATGATTCAGAAATGACGTTATAATCAAGTAAAAAAATGTTGATTAAATGATTGATTGACACCACATATAAAGTATGTATATAAACACAAAATGTTAAATTAGAAATAAAAGGGAAAAAAAGTCCAATAAAATATGAAAAAATTAAGAAAAACTGCTTAAATATTGACAAATTAAATAAAAAATATTTCTGTTCTAAAAATGTGCGATAAATAACGAATACATATAATAAAATGATGTATATAAACATTAGCAGATCAAGTAAAAATGTGTAATACATATTGTTAGGGAATCATTTGCTTCATTTGTATTCAACCTGCGACACAGTTCATCGTTGTCTCCTCTCACTGTCTCTTTTCCCGTGGCCTAGGTCTACGGCCTTGGGTATTGCTGCTGTCTCTCTTAAGGAGGAGCAGCTTGGGCGCATTGTTGTTGCCGCCATGAGGTAGTTTACTGTTCAGGGACGAAGGTTCCCTGGCGCACATTCTTTTCGATGGACGAGAGCTCTAGTTAGATTCAGGGTCCATCATTGTTTAGTCTCACTGATAAAGAATGTTGATTATTACACTCTGAAGTTAAAACCTGGAGCTGCAGAAGAGTTCTTCAGAATTGGTTTGGCAACCGCTGTGTCAACTCGTGACTAGGGTTGCCAGAAACTGACCATGATCAAAATCGATTATTCGGCAGCCCTGGCGAATAATAATCGATTAGTAGGAGGAGGAACTCTTTTTACCTGCCGCTTTGTTCATCTTTAGTCGCACATGTGAGGGAGAGGGGGGGTGGGGGCGGGGTCGGTGTGTAGCGTGCTGCAGCAGCAGTCTGCTCTGCACGCAGGCTTCCTCCAAGTTTACAGTAAAACAAACTGGTGGTGTGACCAATGGCCATTTACAATTATTAATACTATTACTATTATTAGCATTAGTCTATATGTTGGTTGAAACTAAGCCAGAAAAAAGAAAAAAAAACATAAATAATAATAAAAATATATATAAATAAAATCGATTTTTAAAAATAATATTCGATTATGGAGACTGTAACGAATATTCACTGGCATCCCTACTCGTGACACACCACCTGTCTTGTCAATTCTCCGGCCGTAACTCCAAATAAACCGTCAGTGTTTGCCATCAAAGCTCCAGCTCTCCTCGTGCCTCTCTGAGTCCTGTTTCCAATTGCTTCAGAAGTTTCCCTCACACATATGAAATAACATTTTCATATAAACCTTGGAAGTTTGAGTGAAAGTGTCATAAAAATCCATTATAAATATGTATATAAATAACTGTTGATTGTTGAGTAATTAAGTATCTATAAGCATGTAATATCTGAGTACTTCTCCCACCACAGTTAACAGTTAATGTCACGACTCATGGGGAGGAAGCCAGATAGTGTTATGACACCAAATCTCTGATTAACGTGCACGCAGCGCTTCCTCTCGTCCTGACACTTCACTTTCTTCCACGGCAGATCAACAGGACTCATGAACACGGTTCAGAGCGAGTGTGTGACAGATCGCAGCAAAGAGGATGACAGGAAGGAAAACTCATACTGTCTGGAGACCGTTAAGAGAAGAGTGTGTGTCACATTAAACCCTGCCTCACCCTAAACTGCAGACACACACACACACACGGTTTATGATTCCCCTGGCGCTCGCACTGCACTAGGAGCTGCAGTTGGTGCCATCATTCTGTCACGCTCTGATTCTGAGCCACTTTGCAGAATATTAAACGTGTTTCTGCTCCTATATGTTATGCCAAATTTGCGCTGAGGAATCTGATACCGTTTCTGTGTTTTATAACGTCTCAGAGCAGATGGGGCTTGATGCGTTTCGCTGCGAAGGGCAACGACAAGACATCTTGTTTAACTTTAAACACAATATTCACAGGGATTTACAGCCAGTTCATAAACATTACAAATTACAGGAACGGCTCAGGATTTTAGTTTAATAAATCAGGTGTCCAGCTACTGCACAAGATATTTAAAGAGTCCTCTCCTGCTGATGTTCAGGTGTATATCAGTATGTAGTGTCTCTACTTTAAAGAGTCCTCTCCTGCTGATGTTCAGGTGTATATCAGTATGTAGTGTCTCTACTTTAAAGAGTCCTCTCCTGCTGATGTTCAGGTGTATATCAGTATGTAGTGTCTCTACTTTAAAGAGTCCTCTCCTGCTGATGTTCAGGTGTATATCAGTATGTAGTGTCTCTAATTTAAAGAGTCCTCTCCTGCTGATGTTCAGGTGTATATCAGTATGTAGTGTCTCTACTTTAAAGAGTCCTCTCCTGCTGATGTTCAGGTGTATATCAGTATGTAGTGTCTCTACTTTAAAGAGTCCTCTCCTGCTGATGTTCAGGTGTATGTCAGTATGTAGTGTCTCTACTTTAAAGATTCCTCTCCTGCTGATGTTCAGGTGTATATCAGTATGTAGTGTCTCTACTTTAAAGAGTCCTCTCCTGCTGATGTTCAGGTGTATATCAGTATGTAGTGTCTCTGCTTTAAAGAGTCCTCTCCTGCTGATGTTCAGGTGTATATCAGTATGTAGTGTCTCTAATTTAAAGAGTCCTCTCCTGCTGATGTTCAGGTGTATATCAGTATGTAGTGTCTCTACTTTAAAGAGTCCTCTCCTGCTGATGTTCAGGTGTATATCAGTATGTAGTGTCTCTACTTTAAAGAGTCCTCTCCTGCTGATGTTCAGGTGTATATCAGTATGTAGTGTCTCTACTTTAAAGAGTCCTCTTCTGATGATATTCAGGTGTATATCAGTATGTAGTGTCTCTACTTTAAAGAGTCCTCTCCTGCTGATGTTCAGGTGTATATCAGTATGTAGTGTCTCTACTTTAAAGAGTCCTCTCCTGCTGATGTTCAGGTGTATATCAGTATGTAGTGTCTCTACTTTAAAGAGTCCTCTCCTGCTGATGTTCAGGTGTATATCAGTATGTAGTGTCTCTAATTTAAAGAGTCCTCTCCTGCTGATGTTCAGGTGTATGTCAGTATGTAGTGTCTCTACTTTAAAGAGTCCTCTCCTGCTGATGTTCAGGTGTATGTCAGTATGTAGTGTCTCTACTTTAAAGAGTCCTCTCCTGCTGATGTTCAGGTGTATATCAGTATGTAGTGTCCCTACTACATGTCTCCATGCTTAATGTTCAAAAAGGTATTTGCACCTCTTTTCACTTCTAATGCTCATAAAAGGACATTTTACTGCCTGTCTAAATAATGACAGTAACATAACAGCTGATCTGTAATGTTCCTTTTTGACCTTTGGAAATAAAATAATGGCGACATTTTACTATTAAACTATAATCAATTAACACAATCCCCCGAGGCAATTAGACCAAAAGCTTCACTTGACCTTTAAAATGTCTATTCATTCATTTTTTTTGCAAAGGTTTTCTTATATATTTTCTTATATTCTATTATACTTTCTAACTCATGTGCAATGACTACCAGACATGCTGCCGCGACCATTTTGTCCCCAAATTTGGGATCAATTAAGTACATAATATCATCTAATCTATTTGTTTTACCATGTTCATAAATGATCTAAGGTTAAAAGCTAATGTGTTTCTCATGCAGGTATCTCTCCACCTGCTCATGGTGTATATAGAGCACAGCAACATCCTCTCTAACTGACATGTCATTTATTATAGTGTCCAGACACAATTAAAACGAGTGCCTGCGATGATCATGGAGGTAAATTAGGAATTTATATTCAGTCTCCAGTTTCCGTGACAACACAGATGAGGAGTCATTAGTGCCGACGTGACCAATGAGTCTGGATACTGCCGGGGTTACTGAGTTAATGCTAATCACAAGCTCGACTAGAGAGCAGTAGCTCTCTGCTTTGTGTGTGTTAGGGAGATCATTAATGGTAAGAGTGTAAGTGGTGTGTGGAGAAGTGAGAGGCTGATGGGGTCTGATTAAAGGCAAAATATGCGTGTGTGTGTGTAAAGGGGCCTACACACCAAACTGACACCAAAGAACACGTCCCGACGGAACACGACTGTTGCGTCGCCTCGCGTCTCTGCGTCTTGGCCATGTGTCGCACTGGAACACACCGCAAAGACTTCAGCCGACGGCCAAGTGGCACGTACGAACTGCGCATGCGTGAGTGGCAATAACTCTCCTTACCAGCAGGTGGCGGTAGTGTGTATTCGTCATTCAAAAGAGGCAACAACCGGAAGACAGACTGCGTGATAACCGAGAGAAGAAGAACAGACTGCGTGATATAAACAAACAACAAATCGCGTGTGCGTTCCATTTTCACTCTACAGCGAGAAGCTCACGGGGCTTTCCCGAACCTGTGTCGAGAGCTGGAGTTCAATGACATCTCAGATTTGCCTTCTTAATACAGGGTTCTTACACCTTTTCCAAAGTCAAATTCAAGCACTTTTCAAGCATTTTCAAGGTGCATTTTCCAGCTTTTCAAGCATCTTACAGCTGTTGTAAATTACATATTTATATACACATACTCAAATGATTATTTCTCTACCTCACATTAAATCAGATGTTCTTTATGCTATAAACAACCAAATGTGTGTTTCGTGATAGCATTCTACACGAGGATGAAAAATTAAAGAAAATAAAACTAAGTTTAATATTTAAAAATGAGTGATCTGTACATAGACTAGGCCTCCCATATAACCTGTCTGATCCGATATAAAACAATCAGCCAAATAACTTTTCAATACATTATTGATTACTATTTTTGAGGTACTTTTAGGTTGGCAGTAAACATAAGTCAGAGGTACATGGTGTACTTTTACTCCACTACATGTATTTAATACCTATAGTTACTTCACAGATCTGGATGAATGATGTGAAATATAATCAAGTGTTGAATCAGACTTTAGTTCCACCTGGAGTAAATTCACAAGCTACCCTGCAGTATACAAAGTCATTCAAACAGAGAACACTTTGATGATCAATCATTATAAAACATATCATATATATTATTCTGAAATGGACCAATCTGCACAATGACTACTTTTACTGTCGCTACTTTCACTATATTTTGATGAGAATACTTTTATACTTTCACTTGAGGAACATTTTTGAATGCAGGACTTTTACTGAAACAGAGTATTCCTACACTCTGGTACTTCTACTTTTACTCAAGTACAAGATCTTAGTACTTCTACTTTTACTAAGTACAAGATCTGAGTACTTCTACTTTTACTCAAGTACAAGATCTGAGTACTTCTACTTTTACTCAAGTACAAGATCTGAGTACTTCTACTTTTACTAAGTACAAGATCTGAGGACTTCTACTTTTACTAAGTACAAGATCTGAGTACTTATTCCACCTCTGGTAGCGTATTAGCCTGAATTGTAGCCACAAAATCACGCAGAGCTGCATAAAAATAGACTCACAATGGAAACAAGTGGAAAATAATATTTACAAATGTGTACAATGATTTGTAGGTAATTTTGACTACTCAAGACACCTGACATAATTACAAGCAGAGAACAGAGTAATGTAACGTCACAGCAGGCATAACAGCCGCCGGTGTTTCTTGTGAGTGTTTCCCCGGTACACAAACGCAAAAATACTAGGGCTGTCAAACGATTACAATTTTTAATCAGATTAATCACAGCTTAAAAATTAATTAATCATGATTAATCACCATTCGAACTATTTTCCAAAATATGCCATTTATTTATGTATATTGTTGTGGGAATGGAAAGATAAATGAAAGAAGGTGGATATATCCATTTAACATACAGTATGTATGTTTATTATAACATTTTCTGCGTGTCAAAATGAAAGACAACCCACACACCTATCAATCATCAAACCGTGGGGTCTTAATTCATGACGTGTTGATTTCTATCAACGGGGAGTACTTCAGGAAAGTCGACAGAGGGGGGGCGGCGGCTCGTGGAGTACTTCGTGACCACAGAGTGTGAACGTTGTGATCAGCTGTTTTAGCGCAGTTCTCCAGTGAAGGGGGGGGGGGGGGGGGGGGGGAGTCTCCCTCCGCAGCCGGTTGGCGTAGTTTTGGCACAATTCCGTTGTACAGACCGACGTTAACAGCAGCCCTGTCTGTGCACACGGAGACCGACTCTGTCGTCCGGTGATCTAACCGCCTTCTGGAAAAGCTTCACAAGTACGTCGGTACGCAAATGCGCTTTGTGACACAAGTGACGGTACGCATTTCAGATTACGCACATAACCTGCGTACCAGTTATGTGCACCCCTGTACTACAGCAAAAGTATTCTCGGTCGGGACTTCCTGCAACAACACCACGCCGTTATCAAAGATGTTCTATTGAGAAGACAATCACTACGTGACAAAAGTTTTCAAAACCGTGGCTACTGAAATCAATCTTACTAACTGCTGTCTGTGCAATTTACTCCGCGCGAGTTGGCAGACTTTATTTTTGCTTACTTTAACATCATTTTTCATGGTGGGGCTAAGCCATTTATTGGCATGGGTGTAGCCTACCCCAGCCATACCCTGGCGCTGCCACTGGTGGGATGTATGGGGCGGGCCATTCTGCACATGCGTTAAATGCGTTAAATATTTTAACGCAATTAATTAAAAAAATTAATTACCGCCGTTAACGCGATAATTTTGACAGCACTAAAAAAATACACAAACACACTCGCGAGCTTCCCCCAGACCAGTAATACAAACGAAAATGTGTCTTCGGGTCAATGTAACTCACATTTGGTTTAGGCACGAAACATACTACCAGTAGAAATACATTGCTTTCAAAATCGCTCTGTGTCGAATCAATAATTATATTTCGTGACTATAACACGAAATGCCGTGAGTGCTTCATCCTCTGAAGACCACAGGATGGCGACTGTAACGCACATATTAACATAGGTACGCTCCTCTGAAATGATTGTCCCCTGCAATTATTATTATCCCTCAATCGAGTTCGCTATTCAGCTCGCTAACGTTAGCTTAAACAAACGTAACATGCAACGTTAGCCTAATCTAAAATGCTCTACTCCGGCGTACCTTTCATGTGGCTCGTCAGCGCAGACTCTCGCATCGATATGTTTGCAAACTTTGCAGGAGGCTACTCGTGGGCTTGACCCTCGTCTTAGCCATGGCTTGTATTTGTCTTCTGCTAGCCAACGCTCGTTGAAACGGCAACCTCCTGGCATACAGTCATCTATCACTCATCAGAATGCCCAGGTCACACGTAACACAAACACTTGCAGGTCGCGCGCATAGCGCGGGAAGGTGCAGCGGAGCTGTTTTATGTAGAAGCGAAGCAATTCTTTTCTTTTAATCTAAAAAGCGAACTATTCAGTCAGACAGCAATTTATTGTAAAAGTAAAGCATTTACATTTTCAAGCACTTTATCTCAATTTCAAGCACCCTTCCCAAAATTCAAGCACTTTCCCAACCTTGAAAACACCAAGTCAAATTTCAAGCATTTTCAAGGATTTCAAGCACCCGTACGAACCCTGTTAATAGTTTGTTTGGGTCCCTCACTTCCGTTTCGCTTCTCATGCACTGATTCGCTAAGCTGAACAGCCAATCAGAGTGATTTCTTTGGCCTCCCGATTCAACATGTTGAATCGGCGGCGGAAGGTGTCGGCACGGCCGAAAAGACACGACGGGGCACACCAATCTGAGTAGGGCGACAGGACGCTCATCGACGGCCCGACATCTATCAACGGCCGAAATCGGCTTGAAGGACCTTAAGAGGCATCAGCTCCAGACGATAGGTAGGAAGCACACCTGGGATCCATTCCTTCTTAAACCTGAAACCACTGCTTTTGCTAACAGAGTGGTGCAGGAATGAGTCCTAAAACCGATAAATGAGTCAGCATTTTACCACTTCTGGTTCGCTTGGCCCAAAGTCAATGGTTTTCTGAACCTGTTTTTGGTTAGATGCCTGAAATAAGGTCTGTGGTTAATAGAAGCTGAAGAGATGTTTACGTTTTGTTCTACGACATAAAACACATCAGTAAATACTCCACTGCTGGAAGTCTGGAGCTTCTACTTCTACCAGAAAAAGGTGGTTGCTAACATGTGTCTAAATGAGACGACTAAACATCATCACGCTGAACATTAGCCGCCTTTAGCTTAGCAGCAGTGTTGACATGAAGTCATGTGACCTTGATGTACATCAGTGTAGATTAAATCACTAGGGTACATTGGAGGATGCACATGAGTCACAGAATGGTGCATTTTTGCATTTACGTCTTACAATTGCATAAACTATGGTTTAAGTTTTATTTGCATAAACAAGCCTGGTCCCCATCTAAAGGCTCTTCTTTGTGAAGAACAGCACGAAGAGAGAAAAACAGCACGACTCCAACTAACACTAAACTTTGTCTGCCTTTATTTCCTTTCTAATTAATGTATTCAAGGAATAAAGATAGCAAGGTAGCAGCATGATAAAAGTCTATCCTAAAAATCCACAAATGTGTCCAATGTTTGATCTCTGTGTGTGTGTGTGTGTGTGTGTGTGTGTGTGTGTGTGTGTGTGTGTGTGTGTGTGTGTGTGTGTGTGTGTGTGTGTGTGTGTGTGTACCTGAGTGAGCAGCAGCCTGAGGCTCTGTGTTGCCTCCTCGCTGAGCTCCTTCACCCCCCTCAACTCCACCGCCTCCATCACCCACAGCAGGTCAGGCTCCCACAGCACCGCCGCACTGTTGCCGTGCTTCAGGAGCTGCACACACAGATACACACACACACACAGATACACACACACACACCGACCAGACCACCCACCCCCCCCCCCACACACACACACACAGACACACACACACACACACACACCATTAACAGACACAGGGAGAGGAGAGTGAGAAAAGTTAAAAGAAGGACAAGAAGGTAGAAATAAAGAGAAAGTCTAAAATAAACATGTCATCGTTTTAAAGGAATTGAATAATGTGGATAATGAAGAGTTCAATTAAATCTGCTACATATTTGTAAAGATATTAAAACAGTGTTGTGAACCGTGCCTTGCAAATAAAATGTTTTTTGTTTTATTTATTAGAAATACATACTAATTGAAAAAAGTAATTACATAATGTACTTATGTTATTATTAATATAAATATTATATTTTATTGTTATATCAATATTTTGCCCAGTCACGTCAGATTTTCTTTTATTTATTTGATGATAAATGAAACACAGAATATGGAAATGTTCCTTTAATTCCCATCTGTGTTGACCTGCATATATACACTTTCATTACTCATGCGATCCAAATACTTTAATGTTTTTATTACCTTCATTAAAGTTTTACGATTTTGATATCAAATATTTATTACAGCTCGGAACCATGCCCAATAAATTATACTTGATTTGAGTGTGTGTGTGTTTGCATGTGTCTGTGTGTGTTTTTGTGTGTCTGTGTGTTTGTTTCTGTGTGTGTGTGTGTGTCTGTGTGTATAGGTGTGTGTGTGTCTGTGTTTGCGTGTGTGTGTAAAAGCTCTTACGATGGTGATGAGTTTGTGGACCACGGGGTGCAGACGGTAGCTCTCTCCTGAGCTGAGCAGGCAGTAGACGAGGAACCGATTCCACTGCTGACACACCACGAACTTCGCTAAAACACATATTCATCCGCAAAGAAAGTCAGGAGGCCTCGTTCGGATCAATTCAGTTTAATCACGCTCTATTTTCACCAGACTTACGGCCCGTCCACACAGCGGCGTGCGTTGAAGCTTGCCGGCGGGCGTGTCTGAAACTCGACCAACAACCAATCACATGAATCTCCCGCCCCTGACACACAAGCAGCGGTTTGATTGGCTAGAGCTTGTACTGGCATATGATTCGATTGGCTGACGCTTCTGCCAAGGCTTCAAAAGTTGAACATTGCTCAACTTTTGCCGCGAGCCACGCCAGCAAAGCTCCGCGTCGCTTCCCACAATGCAGTTCGGCAAAAACTGACGTCACCCCATTCAAAGTGAATGGTGAAGCTTTCAACGCACGCCGCTGTGTGGACGGGCCGTTAGAAAATGGATAGCCATGGTTTTTTTTGTTTGGTTTTTACATTACATTATCCAATAAGTGCAATAAATCATGAAAATAGAAACTTAGAACAGCATATAAACATGCAACTATATAAACTTGAAATAATCCAAACCATAACTATTCAATATGATTTACAAGAGTCTTAACCCTAGCAGATTTAAAAACCTGATAGTACCATACAGACCGCTGTCAAGTACCATAGCAAATAAACTCAGCCTATCCCTTGCCATCTAGACGTCAGAAACATTTTAAGAAAAAGTGAAGCTGTGTTCACTAAATCTCTGAAAATGGTGTTGGTTGGAAACAATAACATTTGGAGGTGGTCTTGGGAACATTTTCTGAGTATAACTGTGTATCCTGTGCCATAAAATCCATCGATCTGATCTGTTCATAGCAAGAAGTAACTTTAAATGGAGCTTTGGCATCAGTAATCTCCTGTGGGACTTTGTGGAATATGTACATAAGGAACAGGAAAGTTAGCAATATTTGATCTTCTACGCGCCCTCTTTGATCTGTATATACATTTGCAGGTAACCTTCACTCCCCATTAGCCTGAGCTGTCGATCTGTACCTGTGGAGGGACTCCTCCTCTGCAGGAAGCCCAGCAGCGAGCCCAGACAGTTCACTGAAGCTCTCAGCAACAGCTCGTGCTTCTGAGGAGACACAGTGGGGCGAAAACATCAGAGAGAAGTCAAGTATACACTGAAAAAAATAAATATCCCAGCTCTTAAAAGTCAGATCACTGCAAGTCATGGAAAATGTGTGAAAACCGCTTTATAGTTACTTTATTATTTCTTTTAAAACCAGATTCAACTTTTTCCCCCCACAATTTTTGATTTTTTTTATTCCAGTTTATTGCATTTTAAATATAAACGGCAACCATTCTGCACACTTGTACAATATTTAGATATAGTATAGTAGATTGGTTTCTATTTTCTATTAGTAGATGGTCTATTACACTGTATTATAACTTATTAGGTATATTAGATATGGATTAATATCTTTCTATCAGTGGACGAAAAATAATTCAGATCCTTTATTTAAGTAAAGTGCTTAAACTAAACTGTACAAATACTCCATATCAAGTAAAAGTACTGCATTGAGAATGATCAGTATCAACAGGAAAAATATATAAAATGTTTCCAAGGAAAAGCAGCAATCTTCACATTTGAGAAAATTGAATTGTAAAATGTTTTTAAATAGTAAGAATTAAGTAAAGCACTTGAGTAAATAGATATAATTGGGAGGGATGAAACCCTCTTTAATGGTCACACATGCAGAGCACACAGCACACGCACTGAAATGTGTTCTCTGCTTTTAACCCATCCTAGTACCAGGAGTCTAGTACTAGGAGCTATTATACAGCGCCCGGGGAGCAATGGGAGTGAGAGGGTGCCTTGCTCAAGGGCACCACGGCAGGACAGGAGGTGAACTGGGACCTCTCCAAGTAGCAGTCCACACTCCATATTTAGTACATTTCAAAGCCCATGCTTCTGTACTTTTACTTGAGTAAAGAAGTTTAGTCAGTACTTCTACTTTCACCAGAGTATTTTTAAACACGAGTATCTGATCTTCTACTTGAGTAAAGGATGTGTGTACTTTTGCCATCTCTGAAAGTGGGGGAAAGCAGTGGAAAAGTAGAGAAGAGGAGCTCCAATGTTTCCTACTGCTACTAAAGCAAAGCATCAAGGGAAAAAAGAGGGAGATAGTGAGAGTAGGGAAGGGTTCCTGATATCATCCGCGCAACAGCAGAGTACAGAGCAGTGGAGCGTGGAGCACTACACTACTGTTAGCACTACAGCTTTTCACACAGCAGAAGATTTTAAAACACAATTTTATTTACATTTGTTTTAACTATACACACACCCTGCAAAAGAGTTGGGAAAACCCTAATACATTCCAATTTCAAATAAAATAAATATCATTTGAAACATTGTACCCATTTAAAAACATCCTCGTTTACACACTTTAAAAACAAAAACGACATCTATCTTTTAAAACTTCAATACTAGAGAGTCATTCTCCCCCAGTGAGCACTGAACCTGCCCAACAGATCAGCGGGTAGTACGCATGCTCCACCCTCAGACACGCTGACACCAGCCCCCTCAGACAGAGCACTGCATCCGTCCATCCCACTCCAGCAAGTTGGTTCTTTATACTTTTACAGATCGCTAATTTTGCATTAGCAAACAAGAAATGTATCAAATACTAGAGTTTTCTTACTTTTCAGGGTGTATTTGGGGCCATGGACAAAAAGTGGTATGGAGAAAACCTCCACCCAACCCTTCCACCCACTCCTGTAAAACATTTTTAAGACTAGCCAATCGGGGACAGGACACCACTAAATGTTCCAATGTTTCTGCTATAAAACAGAATGGACAGCCTGGCTCAAAATGAGCTCTGTATAAAAAGGAAACACAATAATACATCCAACTATACCATAGTTTCCATATTTTATCCACATTAAATGCAGATTGTCAATACACATTTTTATATAATTGCAGAGCTATATATCTTCCCATTATTGGAGGCATCACTAATATTTGTCTGTCTTTATTATCCATTTAATCACATCTTGTTTTTACATTTGTTTTTGTTTGAATACTTTAATTCAATGTTTTTTATTATAAAGAGTCTTTGAATACTTACATGAGTGCAGCGTTTCCGCCAGGGGGGCGTCTTGCCGTCATTTGACGCTCTTATTCAGCTCGGAACGCCCTGAACTCGAGCCGAGGGCGTCCAAAAAAATAAATAATTTGAGAGAAGATCGAGTTTTTATTGCTTTTTTAAGTTTTGATGACGAAAAGGAAAAAGGACAAGGATGGAAAGGAGTCTGGTGGGATTCTTTTCTCCACCAGCAAAGCATGTTCTTGTGACGGAAAGTGTACTGCCGGCGAGCCTTGACGGGGGGGGGGGGGTTCTTCGGTTTAGCTCCGGCTCTTTTCACACCGCCCAGGGTCCTGAACTGCGAACCGTTTGCGTGCCTGCTTCATAAAGCCAAACCGCGCGGAAACCCCTCACAGCTCACACCGACAACAACAACAATGGCCGATTGTGTTGAAGCGCTACTCGTTTTGGTTTCGCTCTGTCGAAACGAAATGGAAGAAATGGGACGACTTTACTACCAACTTTACAGTCGTTACATGCTACATTCAAAACTGCTTTACAATCGTAATCATCAACTTAAACGACGATTCCGATTCCCCCTGCCCCCGCCTCGACGTAAGCGTGGCGTATGCGGTGCTTTTGCTCTAGCCGGACAATTTTTTGGTGCTTGAAACAAACTGGATTCCGGAGCTAAGAGGCTGCTCCGCTGCGGTGTGAACAGGAAAGCTCCAGCTCCGAACCGGCCCTGAAACACCGTTGATGTGAATGAGGTATAATGGCGTTTCCACTGCAGGCCTCGCTCGGTTTGGTTAGGCCTTATTAGGCCCGGCTCACTTTAATGCTGCGCTTCCATTACAGTTTAGGAACTGGGGTAGTTACTATAGTAACGCAGGGTAGGCGGAGCCGTGACGTCATCTTCAATGAGAGCCCCAGAAAAACAACACAGCCGTTATCTCTTAGCACTCAGAGCTCACAGCTCCTCATATCTGTTCAGAAACTAGACAAAAGTTAAACAAGTACAAATCACAGACTGCCTGTGTCATGGAGAATACAGTCGCTGGTTTGTTTATGTCTGTATAGGCCGTTGTGAGTGTGGACGGTCGGAGCATATATAATGTTAGCTTAGCCAAGCTCCATTTAGAAAACACGCATTTTAAAAGGGTTTTTCGCCTGCCGTCTGTCTGCAGACTTGTCAAAGCATTAATTCATGGTTTTTACTAACCGGTATCAGTATGTTGTTACTTCGGCATCATTTTGAAACGTGTATTACAATTAAATTACGGTCAAATATGTTCATCTTGTTGTAGTTGTAGCCCCCTTGCCAGCGATTCTCTCTCTAGTTTAGCATACTCAGCCCGACTCAGCCTGGTTGTTCCTGGCCCTAGAACCACGATTTTATGGGGCCAGAAAAACTGTGAATAAGGACCCGCTAGCCGGTACTAGGCCAAGTGGAAACGCAACCAAAAACGGGCCCCGCACGGCTCGGCACGCTTAAAGTGAGCTACCCGCTGCAGTGGAAACGCGCCATTAGTGAGCCGAGCCAAATGATCGGGCTCACTAAAAGGAGCCGGAATTCCCATCACTAATACGTAAAGAGATGGTATCTAAAGAAAGCACGAGTGCTATATAAATGAAATATTTTCTAATTATTATTCACTTTAAAGGATGGTATCTATAATGTTTAAAATGATCCCATACGTCATTATTTCCTCAACATAATTTTTTTATATTCATTCGAACATTAAAATATTTTTGGGCAAATGTTTCTTTGTTGACTTCCCATTATGGAGGCATCATTAATAAACCAAATGTGGGTTCATTATCCATATCATTACATCATGTGTTTAAATGTTTGTATGTCTGTTTCATTGTATGCTTTTATTAAATGTTTTCATTGTTAAGTGTTTTTGATTATCTTGGAAAGTGCTATATAAATGCAAAGTTAATTCATCTTATCTAATATGTGTGGATATATAGTAGTGTATCATTACTATAAGCAGATGGTGTAGTATTGCCCAGTGTACTGGAGAAGATTGACTTCACTTCACGGCTGCATCTTGAATGCAAATGAGCATCAACATGAGCGCAGAGTTATTACACTTCATTAGCTGGAGGTGATGTTTTTAACCTATTCAAACACACCAACACAGCTCACACACCTTTCCTCTAGTTCAAACAGCATTTTGATGACCTCTCAACCGCATGCTGATAGCTTTTTACATATTTGTGTCTCTGTGGGCTTTTTTAATGACGTGCCACTGTGATACTGTGGCAAACAAATCATTAAGCTATGACTAATGTCTATAGACAGGAGAATATGTTGATTCGAGAAGTCCTCGTTAGGCTAATGAGGAGCAAATGAAAGCATTTAATAATAATATGTAGATATTATTAGGCTCCAGTTGGACTTTAGTCTAATTTAAAGCAACAAGTGCTAAAGTGTAATGCGTCTTTGGGTACTGTTACGTCCCGTCCACACAGCGGCGTGCGTTGAAGCTTGCCGGCGTGCGTGTCTGAGACTCGACCAACAACCAATCACATGAATCTCCCGCCCCTGACACACAAGCAGCGGTTTGATTGGCTAGAGCTTGTACTGGCATATGATTCGATTGGCTGACGCTTCTGCGGAGGCGTCAAAAGTTGAACATTGCTCAACTTTTGCAGCGAGCCACGCCAGCAAAGCTCTGCTTCGCTTCCCGCAATGCAGTTCGGCGAAAAGTGACATCACCCCATTCAAAGTGAATGGTGAAGCTTTCAACGCACGCCGCTGTGTGGACGGGCCGTTACAGCTCATCCGTCAGTAGGGTTGGGAACCGAAACTCGGTTCCAGATGAGAACCGATAAGAAAATGCCGGGTACCGGGTACCCATACAAAATACACAATTTCGGTTCTGCTTAACGGTTCCTAAACGCGGTAGACCCTGTATTCCAGCGGGTCCGTCTGCACTGCGGTGACCCGGTGGAATACAGGGCGGACCTGGAGAATCACAGAACGGCCGGTCGTCAGCGGGCCGTTGACGGCCGGCTCGGTACGCTGACGGCCGGCACCGCCCTTCATTTTTTTAAACGGCATCATATAAATTGCGCTGACAGGCGACAGAGGTCCACAGTTGCCCCGCAGCGATGCTCCCCCGCCCTCCCGTAGACATTTCACAAGCTCAGTCACTTCATAACACCAAAGATAGGTCGCGGTAAACACTCTGAAGTGAGGCTCCACTACACTAAAAAAGAAAAAGAAAAGGCAAAGTGTAATGCCTGTTAATAGCTTGCCACAGGCATAGCTCAGTTAAAATAAATCACAGCTATTGTGCAATACATTTGTATTGCATGTATATTTTTTAGTAACAATTTCAGTTAAAGCTTTTAAGAATAAATATATTTTTGTTATCTAAACGTTTGACCTCTTTATTTTACAATTTTGGAATCGAAACGGGGAATCGATAAGAACCGGAATCGATAAGCAGAACCGGAATCGAAATCGGAATCGATAAATTTCAAACGATACCCATCCCTATCCGTCAGCTGGTTTCCACTTTTTGAACCTGATCAATTGCATCCGTATCTTTATATATACTTGTATACTTACTAATATGATCAGCACCTGCATAGCCGCATAGACATTATATCAATATGTCCTGATTTTATCATTAGGATTGAAAAAATTGCATTGGTAAGTAAGTAAGGGCTTAAAATCACGATTATTAATTGATATGAGGGACAAAATAGTCTAATTGAACTTTCAATACAAATTTAAATAAACAGAGCACTGCTACAGTTTCAGGCAGTGCAAATGTAAACACCATTAAAAAATCAAAATAAGACTTACAATTAAATATGTTTTATTTTCTAACCTTAAAGGGGACCTATCATGCAAAATGCACTTTTTTATGTCTTTTATACATAAAGATGTGTCCCCGGTGTGTCAGGGAACTCACGCAGCGTCAGAAAATAAAACCCTCTCTCTTTTCCTCCGTACCCAAATCTCTAAAAACGGGGGTACAACGGAGCTGATCCAGATTTGCGTCCGATATGACGTAGTATCGGAAATGTGGACCCACGGCCCTATCAGAAAGTTGCTATCAGAAACAATGCCCGACTGTTCTGGACGTAATATGGTCGGTGTTTACATTAGCATCGCTAACACTCAGAGCTAACCTGTACTGGAGAGCATGTGTGTGAAGAAGCAGGAAGTAAAAAGGAACTCACCTTGTGGTATAACCGGCAAGAGAGAAAGCCTTTGAGCTCCAAACTGTTTCAGAGAGAATCCTTGATAATCCATGATATGGCGTTTCATCACGGCAGTATTTAGTTTAGACAGTAGCTGCCGGGTCCCGCATGAGCTCAACCCCTCCTTTTTTTTAAATACATTTTTTAAAGCTTTATACCCCAAATCAGCACTTTAGAAACAGGAAGTGAAATAGAGGGATATGAGGCATGGCTAGAATGGGTGATCTGTTTGGTATTTTGAGCAAAACACTTCATAGACATGTTTTTTTATATATTTGTATATATCTGAGACCCATGCTATTGCCTAAAAATATCATGATAGGTGACCTTTAATCCTGGGCATTTTAGTTCTGCCCATCTGCTTCTAAAAAAACCGCATCTAAAACCTCAATATCCTAGTTCATAATTTACTTTAATACAATCATGAAAAGCCCAAATAAAGTGGTGCAGGAATGAGTCCGAAACCCAGGAATGTGTCAGCATTTAAGACATTTTGCCGGTAAATGTCTGAAGCTTTTACACGGAAAAATTCCATGGCTTTTTGTCGAGAGAGCCCTTGCTATGCTAACTCTCGGGTCAGCCTACAAAAACACACTGCACCACTTTATAGTTATCGCCTTTAATATTTGATTAATTGTTCCTCATTAATTAGAGTAATGAGGGTATAGCTCTCTACTTCGGTCTCTGATGTCTGCAGGTCAGCAGCTCTTTAGCACGACTCTGCATTTCCTTCAGATTTCCATTATGTTTTAGTTTCCAAAGACCAAACACTGCTTTACTATAACGTGCTTATGTTAATGCTGGAAAGGTTCAATTGAATTTAAGCAAATCCTTCCTTTAACACTAAAAACAGATGTTTCCAACCACCACTTGTTGAAAAGCAGATACCTTTCATATCAACACAGAATTGACTGTCTGTGTGTTTTCCGATATTTCCGTTTTCCACAAACAAGACATGTGAGAAATAAAATGTTGTAAAGGCAGTCACTGGTGTACACTCTTGATGTAAAATCCATACTGCGCTTAAGACGATTCAACAGCTAAAACAACTGAGCCATCTGTAATGATATTTATTTAAAGTGGACCTATCATGCTATATTTGAAAAATATATTGTAGGGCCATACCTTTTTTTTTCAAAATACCAAACAGTTCACCCATTGTAGCCATGCCTCATACTGCTCAAACCCCTCTTTTGAAGCCCTTTCGAGGCGAGCCGCAACGCGTCTCAAACAAGCCTATTTGACGTCAGTTCGGATGGAATCTGTATCCGCTCGTTGTACACCCGTTTTTAAAAGATGTGGGTACGGAGGAAAAGAGAGAGGGTTTTATTTTCTGTCGCTGCGTGAGTTCCCCGACGCACCGGGGACACATACTTATGTATAAAATACATCACAAAGTGCATTTTAACTGTTAGCTAGAAGAGCAAATATTTTGTTCATATATCTATTTTAGGAGATGTATTAGAAACACAGCCTGTCCTCCTGCTCTGTTGGTGTGTTTTTCAATAGCTCTTTGCCCGAGTGATCACCTGCAAACAATCACCAGCACAATCAAGCCATGTCGGGATGCAATTTTGTTTCAGTCCCCCTCAAGTCTTCACCAGATGGTCTTGTTTTCTGCCGTCTCACAGGCCAGTTTTACAAAGACCTGTCTTATTGACTCTCGATTTTAGACCGGTTGCGACAACGCCTTTTTCTTGCCTGCAATCCTTTTTTTATCATATGAAATTCTGCCTTACAACGGTAAAATGATGCATCGTCTCTTGTCACCCTTTGTTTGAATTAGAGTGGAGTCTTGCTAATGGATATACGCAGCTTGTCAGGAAAAAATTAACTTTCCATTTGGGGAATGTCTTTCAGTACTGAAGTGGAAGAAGTACTCACATATAAAAAATATTGGACGAGTAAAAATGCTGCATTGAAATGTTTACTTGAGAAAATATGCAAAAGTATTAGCACCAAAATATACTAAAAGTACCTTAATTATTGTATTATATTTAGTGATGCATGAATCTGTGTCACTTTAATGTTGTAGCTGGAGAGTTACGGTTGATTTAAATGTCTCCTCTATATAATGATTTGGTAGCTTAACCTTTAATAATGTATCATTATTAGTTGTATATTAACATTTATAGTATGGATTCTGTTTTATCAATCTTAATCTGCAAAGTAGTTACTAACTAAAGCTAATACATACATTTAGTGGAGTAAAAAGTACAATATTTGCGTCAAAATGTCGTATGAAGTAGCATAAAGTGAAAAGTACATGTACCTCAAAGTTGTACTTCATTACAGTACTTGTACTTCACTAGAGCATTTCCATCGACAGTATACATACATGAGAGAAAAATCACAAAATGCATTAATGTCGCCTTCGAACTCAACAACACAACCAATAATAATAATAATCTATGTTATGTTGACCCAAATATCTTCAGGTTTCTTTTTTACACCCGAAGGTTTTGTGATTACCTTCAAATACAGTACACACAAACCCCGACTCATGGATAAATCCCCCTCGATGGATAAATACCTGCAGAAGAAGTCCGCTGAGAGCCGTGGAGAGGCACTGAGCTCCTCTGGTGCCGAGAGGGTACAAAGACCCGTCTTCCACCCCCAGGGGACGAGGCCCCACCAGGCTAGGACCGCTGGTCAGAGACACCACTTCTGATTCCAGGTCAGCATCAAGGAGAGCCTGCAGCAACCTCAGGAGGCTGACTGCAGAGAGAGCAAAGAGAGGAGGGGGGTCAGGAGGGCAAACAAAGAGTATGGAGATAAATCTGGTTTAGTAAAGTTTTGATCTGAAAGTTCAAGTTGTGATTGGTCTTTTCATGTTGAATATTATTATTCATAATGATTCACTCTATTATGCTTTTAGGGGTTTTTCCTTTCCTGTAGTGCAGCAGTTCCCAACCTAATCAACTCAGGGCCCACTTAAGATAGTAAAAATGTTTCGCAGCCCACATTCAACCATAAACAATAGAGTGCCACAGTGACGCGTCCTAAAACCCGGAAGTAAGTTAGCATGTTACCACTTCCGGTTCCTTCGACAAAAACCAATGCAATTTCTCCATAGGATTTTGGAAAATAAGTCGATAGATAGATTTATGATTAGAAAATTATAAAAGTAGGGTAGACATGTGGATATTATCCGAATGAACAAAACGTGGAGTTTACTTCCGGGTTTTAGGATGCGTCACTGTGGCACTCTATACGGAGGGTAAATAAAGTTCTGATTGGTCAATTCAGAACATGTGACACGTTGTTAATCCAGTAGAACAGACCGCTGTCAAGGACTGTAATGATCGTTGCTAAGGAGGATCAAGAAAGTTTAAGAGGTTAAAATAAAATAAAAAGATCTTGATAATGAATTGTTTCCACCCAAATCATGTTTGGCTAATTATTTGGCGGCCTGCTTGCAATGCAGGCCGCGGCCCTAAGGTTGGAAACCGCTGCTGTAGTGTGTTTTATCAAATCAAACTTTATTTGTATAGCCCAATATCACAAAACACGTTTGTCTCAGTGGGCTTTACAGATTAAAAACATACAACAACATTGTATATGATGGAGTTACAGCAACATAAGACAAGATAGAAATAAAACAAATAAAATAAGATACAACAAAAGACAATACAAATACATAAAACATTCAAACCAATACCATAACATGCAAGCTCTAACTGAAGGCTATGTTAAATATGTAAGTATATAGGTTTTAGTGCATGTAAATGGTCTGCAAAACCTAACATCACGAAGGGTTTAGGGAGAGAGAAAAACTCTCCCAATAGATATTTTGATATTTGAGTTCAAAATCATTCTCTTTGTGTTTCCAATCTTTTCACAGATCTCAGAATTGTTTGATTGATTTAGCTCCATAGAAAAGGAGAAAGCAAACACATGTGAAGGGCAAGGCCACAAGAGAACCAGAGTGTACTATGTTTTTGAAATAGAAGATGCAGAGGTAGCAGCTGAAAGGAATTGAGGGCCGTTTTTGTGCTGGTACGTGACAGAAAGAGTCTAAGTGAGGGACGGGGTTAAAGAAAGGTCCAGGAACCAAAAGAGTGATGGAGATGGAGATAAACAAAGAGACACAGACCAAAACAAATCGCTAAAACCCAAAGGGATCCCAACTGCCAGCCATCTGACTTGCACTCGATGCCACATACTCTGAGATTACAGCTCTCCGAGGGAGGGACGACTCAATTAGCGGCAGCAGAAGAGAGGGAGGAGAGATGGGGTGAAGAGAGGGGGAGAGGAGATACATCACAGCAGCCTGACAGGCCACTTATCCAGCTGACAGACACACACATGGAGCAGCCGGATGATCTGTCTCCGAGCGCTGCAGCGGGATGTGGGTCACTTTATGTAATGAGAGTGAGAAATGTATCCCAGGGTTTGGTTAGCTCCGCTGAGGACGAAACAGGGACAGACGCTACCTGCTTACATTTAACAAATTGGACTGTCAACGCTAACAGGTTAACAATCTCGATTAATCTGGAAACCTTGACGTGTTAAAAGCAAATTAATCACACTATCAAGTTGCTTCCGTAATTCTAGTGTGGATGTTATGGTTCGTTTCAGTTGTACCGGGAAGTAGGAGTATCAGAGTTCCCAGTCGGAAATTTGAGCCCCATGAGGTCTGACTCAGAGATACCTCACCATACCCAAGATCATCACCACAATGGAGTCTCCGCAAGATGAACATCAAGAGAACACTTTGATAACATAACATGTTTAGCTCTTTTGTGTTATTTGTGTCATTAAATCAACTTCACTTCTATCTGTGGATACGTTGCTTCGGTGTTTGCATTCACAAAATAAAGCGTAGTTATCAACCGGTATTGCTAACAGCGGCTAATCTGAGGTGAGTGCTAAAGCTGTGAACAAGACAAACTACTTTCCTGCGAGCGTCCATATTTTTCCGCGCTACTGATTACGTCACTCCCAGTTATGACTTCCAATGTAAATTGATCGAACATCAACCATGAATCGCATGTTAATGAAAAACGATAAAGAAAGCGGAGGAATCGGCACAAGCTCCATGTATAACACTGACTGGAGACAGAACCAAAATGGTGGAATGAGCTCCCCATTGACATCAGAAAGCTTATTCATCTTCTGGCGCAGACTGAAAACTCATCTCTTTCGACTCGAGCAATAAAATTACTAACAAACAAAAACAAAATAAAAAGCACTTATATACTAACAAAGCACTTGCTTGCCAGTTGAGTAGCACTTAAAATGTTTGGCTCTATGAAACCTGATGTACTTATATGATTCTGTTTTCTTCAAGGTTGTATCTTCTTGGTCGAATGCACTTATTGTAAGTGGCTTTGGATAAAAGTGTCAGCTAAATGCAATGTAATGTAACCATTAGTGCTGTAGCGACGCGTCGACTTCAAAATCTCGTCGACGACAGATTTCCTCGTCGACGCATCGCCACACACACGTGGGTCAACCAAAGCAACAAGCAGTTCGCAATCACACTTCAAACACAATGGAGACTGAAACGGCTACCACCTCCTCCTCACAGGATTGCGCACGAAGCCCCCAAACAAAAACATCTCGCCCTAGGTCTTCAAAAGCATGGGAATACTTTAAATGTAGTCCAAAACGCAAAGGCATTGTTATTTGCAGTCTTTGCCAAATGGAGTTGGCATACCACACTAGCACAACAGCTATGTTGGAGCATTTAAAGCGGAGGCACCCCCTTGTCTCTCGTGAAGGGAGCAATGATAAGTAAGTACTAACTTTGGCTAAATTAATTCCACGTTTGTGTAGTGTGTTGTGCAGCTTGAGTTCTGTGCACTTCGGTAGTGCTAACTATCTTATAGCTCTCCGTGCGGTTGTTCGTGCTTGGTTGGTTAGTAGTTAATGTTAGCTACCTAGCTAGCGGCGCCAGCTGTGTGTTAGTTAACGTTTGTCAGCATTTAATGTTGGCTGGAATGGTAGCTAGTTTACGTCTGCAGTAAACCGCTATCTAGCCACTACTAACCCGGAACGAACTAACTGCACCATGGCGACATAACATTAGACTAACGTTAGTCAGCATATGGCGCGTTTCCACTGCAGCGGGTAGCTCGCTTTAAGCGTGCCGAGCCGTGCGGGGCCCGTTTTTGGTTGCGTTTCCACTTGGCCTAGTTTTGGCCCGGGGCTACTTTTTCACCTTTTTTTTTTCTTTTTTCTAAATCGTGGTTCTAGGGCCAGGAACAACCAGGCTGAGTCGGGCTGAGTATGCTAAACTAGAGAGAGAATCGCTGGCAGGGGGCTACAACTACAACAAGATGAACATATTTGACCCGTGATTTAATTGTAATACACGTTTCAAAATGATGCCGAAGTAACAACATACTGATACCGGTTAGTAAAAACCATGAATTAATGCTTTGACAAGTCTGCAGACAGACGGCAGGCGAAAAACCCTTTTTTTAAATGCGTGCTTTCTAAATGGAGCTTGGCTAAGCTAACGTTATATATGCTCCGACCGTCCACACTCACAACAACGGCCTATACAGACATAAACAAACCAGCGACTGTATTCGCCATGACACAGGCAGTCTGTGGTTTGTACTTGTTTAACTTTTGTCAAGTTTCTGAACAGATATGAGGAGCTGTGAGCTCTGAGTGCTAAGAGCTAACGGCCTGTGTTGTTTTTTGGGGCGCTCATTGAAAAAAAACTATTATTTATTTGAGATACATTACGTTTTTTATTAATCGAACAACAGAAAAATAATCGTTAGATTAGTCGACTAATCGATAAAATAATCGCCCGATTAATCGTTTTCAAAATAATCGTTTCCCCCCAGCTCTAGTAACCATCACTACCCTCGCTGTAATAGAGAAAATAACGAGAACTTGAAGCTAAAAAGACATTAAGAGGAAAGCACAACACAGGTAATGGGAGAAAACATGAGCTGAGCACACACAGATTAGATAAGGGAAAATCACTTTTCAGGTTACACACACTTTCAAGTCTTACAAAAACAATCATCAAATGAAATCCTGAGTGTGTTACCCAGCGAGAGATTGTCCATGTTTCGTTTCTGAACGAGGAGTCGCTGCACAGCTTCGTCCAGACTCCAACTGATGCTCTTTTGGACCTTAAGTAATGGAGAATAACAAGAATCTTAATCAGTGTTTCTGTTGGGAATCTCTCTGCAGAACAGAGATTAAACAGCGCTTAATTTCATGTTGGCAGCAGCATGCCTTAATTAAAATGTTATGAGCCAGACAGGCCTCCTGGATTGTTTTACAAATAGTTTTTATCAGGTTTTATTTAATATGATAATATAAAGCCTGGAGCTGAGGGAAATTCTTTGTGTTAAGAGTTACAGCCTGACCTTGCATAATGACTCTAGACGGGACTGTTATATTAAAAATAGCGTATTTTTAATATAACGAAAAACATGCCTTGGTGATGTCTTACTTTATTTAGATTTCCCATGCTAACTAGTTTCATTAGGCCCCCGTGAAGAGAACCAGGCGCTGAAGCAAGTGGCCAAACGGTGGTGCGACAACTTCTCTGATAGTTAAAGGTGGGGTAGGTAATTCACTTCAGAAACACTTGTTGTTATATTCCATGGAATGCTCTTAACATCCCGATAGCAATGAATAAATGAAATACTTTGACAATAAATACATAAACAAATGTCATCTGTGGAAGCCGTGGCGCTGTAAAAAGCACGGCCAATCATCTGCGCCGGCCCGGCTAAAGTAACTGGATGGCCTACCTGCCTGTCAGCCTTCCATCTGTGCACAAACTTATCTCGTGCCCTCATTGGTCATGTGCGCGTTCGTGTGTGTTGGGGGAGGGGCTCTGTGAGGAAGTCTGAAGGAAGGGGCAGATTTTTTCCCGCTGCTTACTTTCAAATTCTAGCACACTCGAGCTGGTTTCTCCATTCTTACCTACCCCACCTTTAAATGACATCATTGGGCCCAAACATTTTTTTTTTCTTGTTGATTTATATTGGGAAAGACAAGTCTGTAAAACAGCGTTTAGGTTAAACAACTACCCAGTACGGAAAATTGAAAAGCCCTTATTTAAATCATTAGGTCCTACAAGTTGTAAATTGCACTAAAAGAGTGTTATTTTCTCTTTACATTAATTTTGGGTAATTTGTGACTATGTGGGGGCGGGGCTTAGGAGAAACTAAAGTGCACATGCAGAGTTAGTCTGTTTCAAAATTATAAGTGTTTTGTCATTATATTTGAAATGACTAGGTAATCTACGTTAGCTACTGTAGCTATCTTACAGCAGATTTGAAATAATATAGGAAGGATTCATGTGTTCACATTGTTTAAAAAAAAAAGCCAATAAAACGTACACTTGAGGTAAGGTAGGTAGGTTTTATTGCATTGTTTTTTAAACTGCCGCAAGTTTCTCCTAATGGAAGTGTATTGGGCCTTTGTAACGTGTGTGCCTCGTCTCCAACAGTGTATCCAGTTCTCTTTAAACATCCGTGAGTTGTACTTTCCATTGAAATCTCCCCCGACATGATGTTTTAGATTAGATTCCACTTTATTGTCATTGCAAAGAGAACAAGTACTGAGAAAACAAAATGCAGTTAGACGTCCAGTCCAGAAGATGATCTGAAGCCATGCTCTATTTCACGGTAAGTCCTGTGATTTGCCCTCGACTTTGATAAATTCATTGCAGAAGTTGTGATAAGAGCAAAGCAGAGCTGTGGCGTACCTGAGACGAGTGAACGTGCTGCAAGGTAACGAGGGAGGACAGGAGGAGGTGGCTGCAGCACAGCAGGGCTGAGGGAGGACAGGTTGATGGAGTAAATAAGGAAGAGGAGGAGGAGGAGGAGGAGGAGGAAGAGAGGACTGTCTGCAGCTGGTCCATCAGGCCGCTGTTGGAGAGCAGCACGGAGACAGCTGGGGAGGAGAAGGCAGCGTGTCATTACACTTTGATGTGATCTGCACTTGTATGTCAGTGTGTGTATGTGTGAATAGCAGTTGGTCTGCAAAACTACATGGTGCCCACACACAACTACACACACTTTCATTTTTCTCTTTGTGGTGGCTTGAGGACTTTGAAACATTACAAATTGATAAACTTGTTACATTTAAAACAGATTCAAGGCAAAA
>NW_022992073.1:0-20747 GCF_902827175.1 Gymnodraco acuticeps
TTAGAGGAAAACCTGTCTGATGTCGGGGAATATTGGGGGGGTGATAATTTCTGAATAATAAGTCCACGGCGTGGTGAGAGGAGGAGGACTGTCGGCCGCCGGAGGATAGCTAGAAATGTTCCTCTGAGCCGAAATGAGGAGGTGGCAGCTGGTTGGTTTGAGATTAAATTGAAAAAAATAGGGGCATAAATACTGTCGGAGGTAAATGACTTTCTGCAGCACTTCTTTTACACCACCACAGTGCATCATTCTGCTCAGGGTGAAACATGGACCTGCTCTACTCCTTTAGCTGGAGTTCTCATATCATACCATTAGCTACACATCCAGAGTACTGTAGATCAGAAATGGCTTTTCAAATTGATATCCTTCCTTCCAGGGAGCCAACGTTCAGTTATTCTCAGTCAAGCAGTAATGGTAACTTGCAGGGACTTGAAACTTGCTTGGTGTTCCCTCAAAACGAACATCCCATGTATATATATATATAATATAGGTTTTTGTGCATGTAAATGGTCTCAAATCCAACGTTTCCTCCAGAAGGATGTTCTTTGCTCATAGAAAACGTCACTGCATATCAAATAAATTCTTCCTAGGCTCACAGCCGGCCATTGAGATGTTTTTTCCTCACTCTTAGGGAGCCGTCATGCGAGAAAATAAGAATAATGCACTGAATTTAACCTTATCTTTTATCACTGCGTCTTCTCTGATACCAGTCGTCTAAGTAAGACATTCTTAAATATATATATAGAATATATCCGGCTTGCATTACCACCTCAAGTATGTAGAAACAAGCGTGCAAAGCCTGTGGTCTTTACACATCAGCATTTATCATTTTATAAGGACATTTCTAGGTCAACCAGGTTGTAATCTAACCCTTTAAACATCAGTGTGGGTCCCTGAAGGTTCTGCTGCACTCTACCTGAGTGTTTAGAAAGAAAGCATGCACGATTCAATGCTCATCTCCGTCTCCTTTGCACCGCTGCAGGCAAACTCAGACAGCTCTCCTCTGGTCTAAGACCAGCTGTTCACAAGCCAGGTTCAGGGACATATATGGCACATTTCCACTGCAGCGCGTAGCATGGTTTAAGCGTGCCGTGCCAAACCCGTTTTTGGTTGCGTTTCCACTAGGGGTAGTTCCGGCTAACGGGTACTTCACAGTTTTTCTGGCTCTCCAAAATCCAGGTTATTTCCGGGCCAACAACCGGGCTGAATATGCTAAACTAGAGAGAGAATCGCTGGCAAGGGGGCTACAACTACAACAAGATGAACATATTTGACCGTGATTTAATTGTAATACACGTTTCAAAAATGATGCCGAAGTAACAACATACTGATACCGGTTAGTAAAAACCATGAATTAATGCTTTGACAAGTCTGCAGACAGACGGCAGGCGAGAAACCCTTTTAAAATGCGTGTTTTCTGAATGGAGATTGGCTAAGCTAACGTTGTATATGCTCCGACAGTCCACACTCACAACAACGGCCTACAGACATAAATAAACCAGCGACTGTATTCTCCATGACACAGACAGTCTGTGGTTTGTACTTGTTTAACTTTTGTCTAGTTTCTGAACAGATATGAGGAGCTGTGAGCTCTGAGTGCTAACAGCTAACGGCTGATGTTGGTTTTGTGTTTCGCATTGAAGATGACGTCACGGCTCCGCCTACACTGCATTACTATAGTTACTAGGGGTGTAACGGTATCCGTATTCGTCCCGTACCGTCACGGTTCGGCACATGCAGTCACACGGCGAATACGCCTTTTTTTACGAGTGGGAAAAAAGTCTGTCACTCAGGGCAGTATTACACTATAATCCAGGGGGCGGTATTGCGCCTAAAAGCCAGCCGCCCGTAAATAACAAATGCAGAACAAGAACAACAAACACTACAAAACGAACAAAATACATGAAGAAGAAAAGTTAGCTATGGCGAGTTCAAACAACACACAGGAGCTAGAAGACCCACCTGCTTCGTTTAAATCAGGTGTGTGGGAACATTTCGGGTTCCCTGTGGACTATAACAATGATGGGGTGCGAGTTGTGGATCGGAAGAGGACGGTGTGTCGGCGTTGTTTCACAGCGGCGCGGTATGCTAGTGGTAACACGTCCAACATGCTAAATCACATCCGAAGGCATCACCCAGATTTGTCAATCACCGGAGCCCGGCAAAAGACGACAACTGTTCAACAGCTAATCCCCGCTGTTTTTAGAAGCCAATAGAAATGACAGCCGAGAGACCAAAACAAATAACCGAAGCAATTGGCATGTATATTGCAACGGCAATGCGACCTTATGCAATAGTAGAGGACCCCGGCTTCAAATATTTATTGAAAGTGCTCGAGCCTCGCTATAGTGTCCCATCCCGTGCGCACATGAGCCAGTCCGTGGTCCCTGCAATTTACCGGCAATTTGACGAGCGGTTGTTGAGCATGAGTTGTCCGTTGCATCCGCTGTTGCACTAACAACAGATGGATGGACCTCCCGTGCTACTGAAAGTTATCTCGCAGTGACCGCACACTTCATCAACTCAGAGTGCGAAATGCAAAATCCAGTTCTACTTACACGCCCTGTGTATGAACAGCACACTAGCACCCACCTAGCTGAGAAGCTACAAGAGGCAGTAGCAGAGTATAAACTTGAAAAGCCCAAAACTATCGCAGTGACCACTGACAATGCAAGAAACATTGTTAAAGCCGTCAGTGAAGCAGGACTGGGTCCACAAATAGGATGCTTTGCTCATACGTTAAACTTAGCATCACAGAAAGCGATGGCAGTCAACCAGGTATCTCGACTGCTGGGGAAAATCAGAAGAGCTGTTTCTTTTTTCCACCGCAGCACAACGGCTGCACATGTTTTGGAGCAAAAGCAGGAGATGCTTCACTTGCCAAAACACCGACTCATCAACGATGTGGCCACACGCTGGAACTCCAGCTATGAAATGGTTGAGCGGTACCTTGAACAGCAATCGGCTGTTTACTCCGTGCCCTGAAGAACAAGGATATTGCCAATCTGACTGACCAGGAGGTAAGAGTCGCAGAGAATGTGATTGAGATTATGAAACCTCTGAAGACAATCACTACAATACTGAGCACTGAAACGGCACCATCGGTTTCTATGATTGTAACAGAGGTGATCTCTGGGCCTCCGTTACGGGTAATATAGCACTAAAAACATTGCACAGGAAGCATGGGAATATATGTAATTTATGTAAGTTTGTCTGTCTCTGTTTCATGTTAAAAGTGTTCCCCTTCCCCCATGTCTGTGGCTGTTGATTGTGTGCACCTGGTGCCCTGTGTTGTCTCCTCCCCCCCACCTGTGTCGAATTGCTGAGTGTTGAGTGTGTGTATTTAGGGTCTGTTGCCCTGTCTGTTTTGAGGCTGGGAGTGTGTGTGAGATCCTGGTGGTGGCTGGTGACTGTGTTCACGTGGGCAGCAGATTGATGCTGTGTCATGTTCATGTTTTAATAAATGCCCACACCGGGTTGTATTTTGGACGTTCTGCCTCTGCCTCCTTGCTTGGTCGGGCCGCTCAATTGTCAGCTTCACAATGATCCTACCACTTAAAACCATGATCTTGAAATCTATGGAACAAAACGATGAGGACACTCCCACTGTCCGGGAACTCAAGCATGCCATCAGGGGAAATCTGCAAAAAAGATACTCTGGGCTGCAGGACTTCCTTCACAAGTGCACAGCTCTGGATCCGAGGTTCAAAACACTTCCTCACTTGGACCGTGCCTCTCATCTGAGAATCTATGAAGATCTCATCATCCCTGAAGTTCTGAGCAGAGCAGAAAATGTATGGTGATATTTCAAATACCTTATCTTATGTCTTAACTAAACATTTTATTGTAACAATGGTGACTGAACTCACTTATTACCGGTTTGTCCTTTTTTTACTGCAGGTTGAGACTACAGAGGCCAGTCCAGCGACTACATCACAGGCCACTTCATTACCAGCGACAGCAGAGTCAGCACCCCCCCTCCAAAGAGGTCAGCCATGGAAGAACTTTTTAGCCCACTCTTTAAACCTGGCCAGAGTAAGCAGCCTGATTTGAAGCAGCAGTTGAAGGACGAAGTGTTTGCGTGCATGGCAAAGGAGTGCATTTCAATCGATTCAAACCCTCTTGCCTGGTGGAAGGATAATGAGTCTGTTTATCCTAATGTAGCCATGTTGGCACATTGTTACCTGGCTGTACCTGCCACCTCAGTCCCCAGCGAGAGCGTTTTCTCGACGGCAGGTGACATAGTTACCGCCAACAGATCTGCCCTCACTACTAACGACGTAGACAAACTCATCTTTTTGAAGAACAACTTGAAAATAGAGTGAAGCTTGAGTACCTTTATTTAGGCATAATGGCCTCACACACTCACAGGTTAATTACACATGTTAGACATTGCTCCTAAAGGTACAGATTTTATTTAGCTTTATATTTATCATTGTATTTATTTTATATTTTGACATCAGGAGATGTTATACAGTTCTGTATTGCCTTTTATTGAAACACTTTCTTATTATTTATTTTAATATTTTTAAGACTTCTTTTTAGTTGTTCAGCTTATTTAACCTTTTTGTTTGTAATATGGCCATCTGAGTGTGAGTGTGTGTGTGTGTGTGTGTGTGAGTGTGTGTGTGTGTGTGTGTGTGGTTTGTTTTTAACTTTACAGTTAATGATTCCAAATGTTAGAGTTCCTTATTTTCATACCGAAACTTGCACTACTGTTAAAAATAAATAACAGCAACAAAAAAATATGCATTTGGGACTTTTTTTTGCTTTTCCTTGTTGTACCGAACCCGTACCGAACCGTGACCCCCAAACCGAGGTACGAACCGAACCGTGACTTCTGTGAACCGTTACAACCCTAATAGTTACCGCCCCAGCTACTAAACTGTAATGGAAACGCAGCATAAAGTGAGCCTGGCCTACCAAGGCCTAACTATACCGTACTAAGCCGTGCTAGGCCCTGCAGTGGAAATGTGCCAATAGCCTACTGGATTGTAGGGACTTTCCCATGGCTCTCATTTTAACACAGGATAATACTTTTTCAGAGTCTTTTTATGGCCCTTTTGCCAAGAAAGAGTACATCTTGGGAGAATACCTGAATAAAATGAGGTACTGTGGTCTCTCTATTGTAACTCTTTAAGCAAGTATGTCAAGAAAATAATATCGTCTTTCTCCAATTACAAGGAGAATATATTTCATAGCTATTTCTGTAATTAGTTGTATTATTTATATATGTATCGCAATTTTGCATGAAACGTATGATCATCATATTTATTTTTCAGCCATCCTTGTTGAGATCCAGTGGGATGCATGGCCTAAATATATCTGCTCTAGTCCCTACATGGGGTTTAGTAGCGGCTTTCATTTACTGTACCGTAACCACATGCATTATTTACATTGGTGCACCTGGTAGAAATCAAGCCCCCGTACTATGCTCACTGTGTCAGTTTACCCGTTTAACTGTTAAATACATTTACTTGCTGCAGAATGCCATTTGTTGTAGAGCGATAATGTGTGTGCCGCTTAGTTCAAAGACTTGTGGAAATGGCTGGTAATCATAAAACCAGAGTTCTTCCTCATCCTGACTTCACAATGTCACTCTCCCAGGTTTGCTTGAAAGGCAACTGGATATGGCGAGATCACGCAAGGATCATAGGAACGTGCGAGCTACCAAGCAAGAAACGAATTACCGAACATTTACCGTGACACACATCTCCAGCGTTTCACAGTAAACATCGTCAGTTAAAACGGGTGATGTGATCTTCTAACGGGATTTGATTGGCCTAAGGGGGAATTGGTTTTCTTCTGACCACCAAAAGAGATCACGAGAGTGTTTGGTTGTCGTGACAACTACAGGTTCAGGTGCTTCAATTCATTATGTTAAGTTTTTTTGGCCAATAATCTAGCACACATATGAAGACAAGGTAAAAAAACATTTTGAAATTCCACCAGACATCATCTGACTGTATAAACGTCTCTTGCTAACGAACTGGAGTTACAAACAAATGGCGCGACTCTGAGACGTGGTAATATCTCTATTGTAACCAATCTGATCACCTCAGCAGAGAAATACATAATATGTTACGCAGCCCCAAATAAGTCAACTTTGGGGAAGACTATAAATATTCCATCCTACTTCCCTCAGTATTATATACGCAAGAGATAATTGATGAACATCAAACCACTTTTTGCTGACAGAAGGGTTTGCTCCTCTCTGAAAACAGGAACCACGGCACAGACACTACCGTTTCCTATAAGCAACTTTGAAAAGGCTTTGAACAAATAAATCTAACTCTTGCTTAAAGACAACCAAATGTAGACAAAGCCATTTTAAACTACAGCGAACAACGTAGGACGCTGCCACCTGCTTAAAAAAAAAGGTTGTGGGTACTGTCAATCAATTTGCTGTACCATATGTGACCTGCTCTATCGAAATCAGTCGCATTGACCCGAAGACACATTTTGAGTTGTATACACTGCTGGAAAGAGGAGATTCCTAGCTTTCTAATGATATCACGATTGTTTTTGTACTTCAAATATTAAGCGAAATATGTCACATTATATAATGACTGTCACGAGTCATCATTTTGAGAAAAAGGCCTTCAAAGTTTTCTCTTCTCTGGAATCCATCGATCTGATTGGTTATTAGCAAATGATCAAAATACTACGGAGGGAAGATATTTTCGTTGGAGGGGAAGCGCGAGTGTGTGTGTATACCATAAGTGTATACGTGTTGTGTGTGTGTGTGTGTTTGTGTAATTTTGCATTTGTGTGTATTGTGTTTGTTTCCCGGGGAAACCCCTCACGAGAAACACCGGCTGTTGTTACTGTCCTGCTGTGACGTCAAGTTACTCCGTTCTCCACTTGTAATTATACCGAAGCTTCAAAGTTGTATTTATCATCTGAATTTGCCGAAACAAGTTTAATATTCTGAAAGCCAAGACTTTGTTTAATTGAAATCAGATGAAAACAAACTGTAACGGACCCTGCCGTGTTATCTATGATTACTATACTCTTTCATAATGTCAGCGGAGGGAGGGGGGCGGCGCTGAGGAAGAGCAGATTGCGAGAGAGAGGTGCCTGTATTCGTCCCTTTACAAGCTTCAAAAATGTATTTATCGTGTGATTTTGGAAATACAAGTTTCATATTCTGAAAGCCAAGACTTTGTTTATTTAAAATCAAACAAAACACCCGAACCCCGAAAAAATAGTTTTTTACGTAAATCCACATTTATTTTGAAATGAGCCGTTGCGACTTCCGACTGATTTCGATAGAGCGGGTCACATATCAGTGTCTCAAAGTGCTTTGTTTCTGGTACCTGCCTAAACACTTGAATAGAGATCAAGGAACTGACAAACATTGAGTAATGTCAGTTTCCTGTAATAACTTCTGTGGTTTCTTTGCTGTAATCAGGAAGCAGCCAGTGCCTCAATGACTCAAAAGACTGGGGCAGACACGACACTCGTCTCACTGTTTAATCATTTATGAATTTAGGAGATTCTTTCGAAATTCCCCATCAGGAAGCTTTCACGCTTTTTCCCCAGAATAGCAAAGTGACACTGACAGCAGCAACAGGACAGACATGTCTTAATCCCCTGAGACACATGTATGAAGTTATTCACAGATAACTCAAAGCTATTCTTTGTATTTGCTTTCAAAAAGAAGCGTCTGGGTTAACTTTTCTAAAGCCACCCATCACAACAGAGTCTCCGAGCTGCTTCTTCCCAAACAGATCAAACAGCCGAGTCATCACAGTAATGTCAGATCATAGCAAGCGAAGGTTTCCACAAAAGCAAGTGCAGATTTCAATATGGGAAAGTACAGCTGAGTGCCAGGAGATACGAGCTGAGACTGATGGGTTTATCCACTACACAGGCCACCAAACAGTTTTCCTTTGATAACAGCTATAAAATAGTGCAAGAAATAAGATCTGTGGCTATCACACGTTTAGAATACTTGCACGTTTTGTTCAGCAGGATAATCTCCACATATTAGCACCATTTTCAAAAACGTTTTCAGGGAAACGATCCTCAATACTCCGCAAAGAATCCCACCAGACTCCTTTGCCCCTCCAACAGAGGAATTGTCCTTTTTCGTCATTTAAAGCGATAAAAACTCTCGATCTTCTCTCGAATTATTAATATTTTTGGACGCCCTCGGCTCGCGTTCAGGGCGTCCCGAGCTGAATAAGGGCGTCAACGGCAAGACGCCCGCCTGGGGGAAACGCTGACGTTGAAGCTTTGATGCAATCCCAAGAAGTAAAAAGCTAGCGTTAGGCGACAACATCACGGTCACATGACTTCACGCCAACACCGCTAAGCTAAAGGCGGCTAATGTTTGGCGTGATGATAGATAGAAGCCTCATTTAGTCACTTTTTCCGATTGAAGAAGCTTCGGACATTCTCAGTGTAGTATTTACGAGACAAGGGAAGTGCTAAAATGCTAACTTGTTTCCAGGTTGACGACTCATTCCTTCACCATTTTAAGTGTGTGCTGCTTTCTTCAAAGACTTTGCGTCAGCCAATCAAATCATATGCCAGTACAAGCTCTAGCCAATCAAACCGCGTGCTTGTGTGTCCGGGGCGGGAGATTCATGTGATTGGTTGTCGGTCGAGTTTCAGACACGCCCACCTGCAAGCTTCAACGCGCGCCGCCGTGTGGACGCTGCGTTAATGTAACACCCAGAAATAAACCAGCTTAACTCAGCGTATTGGCTGTTTCTTTAGCGGTCAGCGTGGCAGGTCGCCAACCATCGTTAACTTCTCTCATCTCTATAAAATCAGACCGTGTATAAAAAGTGAAGGTTTCGAAACCAATGCGGTCGAGAGATGAAAAGAACACCCATCACCTTCACAGCATCAAAACTTTAAGAGTTTAACCACAGCTTCACGCCATAAGCACATACCTGGAAAGCTCGTACATTAAAAGAAAACAAGCTGGCCACAATCACCTACAAACACCACAGTGCCAAGCCCTGTAATAAAATGCTGAGCTAACAGCTGATGCCCGAGTGCTGATGATCATGTCACACCCTCGGGTCAATGAGCCGCCTGAACTCTGAAAAACTTCTGACTCAGACTGACGTACGACAGAAGAACATCAAACCAGGCCTTGTTCTAACGCTGAATGGTGTATTACATAACGCACAAAGAGGCAATTGAAGAAGTATTTATCGAGATGAACGCTCACAAGAGTTTGCTGTGATATTACACCAGCTTGGTTGGAATGTTGGCAGCGAGGTCAGGATAGACACATGATAAATAATGAAGGGAAGGGTGTGACAAGGTCTGTATTTATTTATATACAGAGCTATTTATGTATTGAATCGTTTAGTCATTTGATTTACAAGTACATGTTATTAGTTAAGCTCATGTAGGCGTCTAAAATGTGGTTACAAAGTCAGATTAACAGTGATAAGAGACAAGTATAATACTAACAGTAGACTATTATATATTACTAAAGTATACAATATTAAATCACCTGTAAAATATTTAATTTTAGATTCAGTTTTCTATGTTAAATGTATATGTATATATAAACTTACTTGCCCCATTATATCTTCCTGCACTTTTTTATGTTTCTCTTTATGACATAAGTTTTATGTAAGCTGTTTTTTTTTTTAAATCGAGCCTGAGACTCAAATCAACTTTGCCTATTGTGCATGTGACAATTAGAGCATATGAATAAGCTTACAAAATGTTTAAAAACAACAACTCAGATTGTTAATTAACTAATGATTCAAGTGGCCTTTATCACATTGACCAGCTAGCCTAACAAAAAGTCAAACAAAGCTCCACAAACATTGTCTCATATGTCCAATAAAAGGTTGCAAACAGTTACAAATCAACCCAGTTAGCAGGACATTAAAACACAATGCAAGTAGGATTTCTGCAGACAGTTAAACACTCGTGCTGTCTCAGGGTAATGGCTGTGTCCTCTTTTAAGGAAATGAGTGCCAGACACTAGCAGGGGGTACAAAACCTGCTAACTTCATTACTTTGTTTTAAGAAATAAATATTGTTTTGATACATGTATAGCTGTGCTGTATAGGGGCATCCCAGTGTATTCATAAAAACACAGGAATACAGATTTCAAATGATTATATATTAGTCCATCCTATCTGGAGCTAGTTCCCACGTCGCTTTACTGTCTAAAACAATACTTATAAGAGGTACAGTTGTTAGCAAGCTAGCATATAGGATACTTATAGTATCTGTCACGCG
This sequence comes from Gymnodraco acuticeps, assembly GCF_902827175.1. NCBI lineage: Eukaryota > Metazoa > Chordata > Actinopteri > Perciformes > Bathydraconidae > Gymnodraco > Gymnodraco acuticeps. Next base: position 10,225 of record NW_022992073.1, read on the forward strand.
GCGATTTAAATTGTATAACACAATATAAATAATAAACCACTCCCAATATATATTTTCTTCTGTAACGACAGATAGAAAAAAGGGCGTGTTAGTGAGTCTTGTTGTTCTTGTATTTGTTCAAAAATGATAATGAATGTAATAGTACATTTCAAATGTATGTTTATGTATACATGTCGCAGTTGTACACAGCTTTAGCAATACTGTCATTATGGCTAATAAAGCTATCTGAATTGAATCTGAACGCTATAGCAGGGTATGCTAAGCTAACAAGCTATCGATGTTAGGTGTGTGAAAACTTCCACAACACAGGAAACCAGAGACACGACATGTGCACAGCATTTAAAAAAGGGCTGCGGGGTGTAATCTAAGGTGATTTTTTTGATATTATGTCATTCCTATTTTTGAGTTAGGACCGTACAAGGAGCCTCCGTTTTTCGCAAATGAGCGGAAGTTGAGCTAAAAATAATAAGAGCAGCACCAACGGTTCTGCTGAGGCCTGCCGTTTTTATACACATTTAATCAACCGCGAATTCACCTGAATATACAATACAAAGACACTGAATGCATGTGGGAATTTCCACCACTAACATCGCACCAGATCGAGGTTATTTTAGTGATTTAAATCGGCTTCTTACCTTCTCCTCGTCGGATAGCTGCTCCTCATGATCCGCCATCTTTTCTTCCGGCACCACCAGCTTGTCAGAGCCCCGTGACGTCATCACATGGGTGGTGGATTCCCAGCCTCAGCGAGTTTGACTGATGCTCCGCCACTGATGGCATGGAGACAGGTCGTGTTTGTGTTTTGTTATGCATCATTTTATTTATGGGGAAAGGTCTTATGCATCAGAAGAGATGGACCGACTCCAAACCTATGCTCCAAACCAAATCTCGTACACTTCTACCTGGAATGACAGCCGTATGGTATGGCATACATACAATACTTTTTTTTTTGTAAAGCACTTTTTAAACCCCCAGACCAAAGTGTTGACACAAATACATAAATTCCAAAACTGCACACAGCTCAGCTTACAAGCCATACAATAAGTACAAATACAGATAAAAGAAGACACAAATAATAACAGCCATATAGTCAAAGTAATTAATAATAGGCAATAAAAGCATCAATGTACAAAGTGTTGAACGCTAAGAAGAGGTTTGGCCAATTTGCATATTCAATGTCCATCTTGAGTCTTAAGCTCCTCCAAGAATGCAATTTAGCTACAAATATTCTTAAAATAACAATAAAATAGTGCAGTTAGTAAAGTCCACTGAGACAAATGTACAATTTGTGATATTGGGCTATATAAATAAAATGTGATTGATTGCAGTTAATGGTGCAGTTAAAAAAAAAACATTGTTAAAAACGTATATCTACAGCATTAGTTAAATATGTTCACCTGTCGTGTCTTTCATTTCTCAATGCTCCTTAGCATTAGATGCAATAGACTGGAGTTTTTTTTTTTAAATACATCGAAGATCATTCAATGTTTTAAGGTATATGTTTTTTTTTTAATCATTATGACACACATCTGGGGAAGCCCTATGATTATCTATAGTTGTCACATTTTACTGTAATGCCGTATTGTTCACCACTAGATGGCGAGCTAAGACAATTTGTTTTAAAAAATACTTTCCTGCTTGAAAGAGGAATGAGATCAGCTTCTCTGTCTGACTCATTCCCTTTCACACTGCCAGCAGAGAAAACAAGATAACAGTAACTTAATGCTGAAGACAAAGAGACCACAGCCATGCAGAGACAGAGGGGGAGAGACAGAAACAGAAAGAGTCAAATATTATCACAGATGGGGAGATGGTTGTTAGCTTTAAGAGGTTCAAAGAACGGACTGGAAGGACTGTGGAGAGGGAAGTCAGGTCCTCCCTGCCTGAAACACCTCCATTGGACTCCTTCTTCTTTAACATAGTGACATCATATATTGGCTAGCCCTCCAACACAGTTTCCATGAAAGGCTAAGGGGCGGGACATCTCTAAGTGGTTGACCAATCACAACAGAGCCGGCCAGCTAACCAATCAGAGCAGACTGGGCTCTGGTTTCAGACAGAGGGTGAAAAGAGGTGATGCAGCACAGGCAGTAGGAGAACAATAAAGACATGTCCAAGTAGAGACACTACATACTGATATACACGTGAACATCAGCAGGAGAGGACTCTTTAAAGTAGAGACAATACATACTGATATACACGTGAACATCAGCAGGAGAGGACTCTTTAAAGTAGAGACACTACATACTGATATACATGTGAACATCAGCAGGAGAGGACTCTTTAAAGTAGAGACACTACATACTGATATACACCTGAACATCAGCAGGAGAGGACTCTTTAAAGTAGAGACACTACTTACTGATATACACGTGAACATCAGCAGGAGAGGACTCTTTAAAGTAGAGACACTACATACTGATATACACCTGAACATCAGCAGGAGAGGACTCTTTAAAGTAGAGACACTACATACTGATATACACCTGAACATCAGAAGGAGAGGACTCTTTAAAGTAGAGACACTACATACTGATATACACCTGAACATCAGCAGGAGAGGACTCTTTAAAGTAGAGACACTACATACTGATATACACCTGAACATCAGCAGGAGAGGACTCTTTAAAGTAGAGACACTACATACTGATATACACCTGAACATCAGCAGGAGAGGACTCTTTAAATTAGAGACACTACATACTGATATACACCTGAACATCAGCAGGAGAGGACTCTTTAAAGTAGAGACAATACATACTGATATACACCTAAACATCAGCAGGAGAGGACTCTTTAAAGTAGAGACACTACATACTGATATACACCTAAACATCAGCAGGAGAGGACTCTTTAAAGTAGAGACACTACATACTGATATACACCTGAACATCAGCAGGAGAGGACTCTTTAAAGTAGAGACACTACATACTGATATACACCTGAACATCAGCAGGAGAGGACTCTTTAAAGTAGAGACACTACATACTGATATACACCTGAACATCAGCAGGAGAGGACTCTTTAAAGTAGAGACACTACATACTGATATACACCTGAACATCAGCAGGAGAGGACTCTTTAAAGTAGAGACACTACATACTGATATACACCTGCACATCAGCAGGAGAGGACTCTTTAAATTAGAGACACTACATACTGATATACACCTAAACATCAGCAGGAGAGGACTCTTTAAAGTAGAGACACTACATACTGATATACACCTGAACATCAGCAGGAGAGGACTCTTTAAAGTAGAGACAATACATGCTGATATACACACTGAACATCAGCAGGAGAGGACTCTTTAAGTAGAGACAATACATACTGATATACACCTGAAAATCAGCAGGAGAGGACTCTTTAAAGTAGAGACACTACATACTGAAATACACCTGAACAGCAGAGAGGCCTCTTTAAAGTAGAGACACTACATACTGATATACACCTGAACATCAGCAGGAGAGGACTCTTTAAAGTAGAGACACTACATACTGATATACACCTGAACATGAGCAGGAGAGGGACTCTTTAAGTAGAGACACTACATACTGATATACACCTGAACATCAGCCGGAGAGGACTCTTTAAAGTAGAGACACTACATACTGATATACACCTGAACATCAGCAGGAGAGGACTCTTTAACGTAGAGACATTACATACTGATATACAGCTGAACATCAGCAGGAGAGGACTCTTTAAAGTAGAGACACTACATACTGATATACACCTGAACATCAGCAGGAGAGGACTCTTTAAAGTAGAGACACTACATACTGATATACACCTGAACATCAGCAGGAGAGGACTCTTTAAAGTAGAGACACTACATACTGATATACACCTGAACATCAGCAGGAGAGGACTCTTTAAAGTAGAGACACTACATACTGATATACACCTGAACATCAGCAGGAGAGGACTCTTTAAAGTAGAGACATTACATACTGATATACACCTGAACATCAGCAGGAGAGGACTCTTTAAAGTAGAGACACTACATACTGATATACACCTGAACATCAGCATGGAGAGGACTCTTTAAAGTAGAGACACTACATACTGATAAACACCTGAACATCAGCAGGAGAGGACTCTTTAAAGTAGAGACACTACATACTGATATACACCTGAACATCAGCAGGAGAGGACTCTTTAAAGTAGAGACACTACATACTGATATACACCTGAACATCAGCAGGAGAGGACTCTTTAAAGTAGAGGACAAATACATACTGATATACACCTGAACATCAGCTGGAGAGGACTCTTTAAAGTAGAGACACTACATACTGATATACACCTGAACATCAGCAGGAGAGGACTCTTTAAAGTAGAGACACTACATACTGATATACACCTGAACATCAGCAGGAGAGGACTCTTTAAAGTAGAGACACTACATACTGATATACACCTGACATCAGCAGGAGAGGACTCTTTAAAGTAGAGACACTACATACTGATATACACCTGAACATCAGCAGGAGAGGACTCTTTAAAGTAGAGACACTACATACTGATATACACCTGAACATAGAGGACTCTTTAACGTAGAGAACTACATACTGATATACACCTGAACATCAGCAGGAGAGGACTCTTAAAGTAGAGACACTACATACTGATATACAACCTGAACATCAGCAGGAGAGGACTCTTTAAAGTAGAGACACTACATACTGAATTACACCTGAACATCAGCAGGAGAGGACTCTTTTAAAGTAGAGACACTACATACTGATATACACCTGAAACATCAGCAGGAGAGGACTCTTTAAAGTAGAGACACTACATACTGATATACACCTGAACATCAGCAGGAGAGGACTCTTTAAAGTAGAGACACTACATACTGATATACACCTGAACATCAGCAGGAGAGGACTCTTTAAAGTAGAGACACTACATACTGATGTAGTGTCTCCTTAGTGAGGCCCTATCATCAACACAAGCCTCTGAATAATTGTGCTGCTTCACATTCAAAACAAAGGGCCTTGTAATCTTCCTGAAACTTGATTGTCCTAGTGTCGCCAATGTGTCGACACTGGAGCCTCTCACCACCTCTGGGGACAGAAGAGGGCATCAAACAGGGGGCCGCTCTGTGACTCATCCCCAGACACTGGTTAGTCACCTCGGATTCTCATTACACCGCTCCCACATGGACAAAAATCACCCTGCAGACACACAAAGGGATTCAAAACCCCCAGACTCACAGGCCATAAGAGTGCTAAACACCTGAGCTCTGCTAAGTGCCCGATAAACATTCCCGTTGTCATCTGGCAATATACTTATTTATATAAATTGTTGTCGTCGCAATAAACCGTATTTAATTGAGTCTTAATAAACATTATTTAATTTCATATTCTGTTCTTGTACATATCATATTCTATTTACATGTATAATAGACTTTTTATTTTGTATTTTTGTATTTTAGTATATACAGTATGTTGCATTGTTGGAGGAGCTCAGGTCAGAAGAATTTCATTGCCATTTCTACACTGTAGCTTTGTGCATATGAGAGAGAGAAAAGGAGTCGACCACATTACGTAAAGCAATGAAAAATGGTTTCCCTCTGTAGCTTTGTGCATGAGAGAGAGAGAGAGAGAGAGAGAGAGAGAGAGAGAGAGAGAGAGAGAGAGAGAGAGAGAGAGAGAGAGAGAGAGAGAGAGAGAGAGAGAGAGAGAGAGAGAGAGAGAGAGATTTCCAGTAACAAATATAATGCAATATATTATTGGGCAAGAAAGGATTACTCAATATTAAATAGATTATGAATGTAAAATGTACAGTGGCATGACAATAAAACCTTGAATGGAGAATGATGAAGCGGTACATTTGAAAAACCACAGATCTTTTGGGTATCTATCTTCTTGGGTACAGCATGCTGGGTGATGGCGTCCCTCTCTGTTCTCCAGCCATCAGAGTATCAGTGTGAGAAAACGTCTTCTTGGCAGTGCATGAAAGGTGAAGAAGGCATCGCCACGGGGACGAGAGAGGCTGTATCTCCTCACCTCCTCTCAGTATCTGATGCAGTCTGCTTTGTGCAGGTTCTATAGAGGCTGTGTTGAAATGCAGGCAGCAGGAAGATATATGAGGATTTGCACAAAGCCGCATAGGGTGACGTCAGGATCGTGAGATGATGTATGGTGTTTTGCAGGCATGCTTGAGGTATTGGTGGGGCAACAGTAGCTTAGCCCGTTTAGCTTGGGAACAGAAAGGTCCTTGATACAATTCCTGAAACAACAAAGTACTGCTTAGTTTATTTTGTCACTTGTTAGCAACCACCGTTTGTATGAAACATAGAAGCTTTAGACATTCACTAGTGGGTATACTGGCATATTTCATGTCATAATAAAAAACACGAAAATGTTGTATATGCTTGTGTGAAACACAGAATTTATTTCAGGCTTCTAACTACAAAAACGTTCAAAAGACATGCAAACGGAAAGTACTAAAATGCATAGTCTTTTCCGGGTTTGAGGACTCATTACTCAATGTTGTCAAGATATTCATGATCCCCAGAGGATGTGTGCAACTGACGTTTCCTGTATGATCTCCAACAGGTCAACTTGTGTACTTATTCTGAGCATTATCCCAATTATTCATCCATTATATACATATATTTGGATATTTATCTATGAATCTATTTGTGGTTTTAACACACAATTTCAATTTCATCCCCTATGGTCTTTTGGCGCACAATGAAATCTTTTTTAGAGATTCAACTTTACATTTTGTGACCCTTTCTGGGTAATGTTGGTGATTCCTAACATTACCCTTCATGCTTTCTTCATATCATAATACAATCTTGGACTCATCTCAGTTTAAAGGTGGGGTAGGTAATTCACTTCAGAAACACTTGTTATATTCCATGGAATGCTCTTAACTTCCCGATAGCAATGAATATATTAAATGCTTTGACAATAAATCCATAAAGAAATATCATCTGTGGAAGCCGTGGCGCTGTAAAAAGCACGACCAATCATCTGAGCCGGCCCGGCTAAAGTAACTGGATGGCCTACCTGCCTGTCAGCCTTCCATCTGTGCACAAATGTATCTCGTGCCCTCATTGGTCATGTGCGCGTTCGTGTGTGTTGGAGGAGGTGCTCTGTGAGGAAAGTGGCAGGTTTTTTTTCGGCTGCGTACTTTCAAATTCTAGCGAACTCGAGCTGGTTTCTCCATTCGTACCTACCTACCTTTAAGGTCCAATCACTGGTTTGTACTGACGTTTTTGAATATAGAACTTCATCCGTGTCTTTCCTAGTTATTGGCTGATATATTTGCATGTATTTGATGATGATATATTTGCTTGTATTTGATGATGCTGTTACCACCTGCCATGCGTCAATATAAAGGGACTTGGACTGAATTCTGTCTGAAACATGTTGAGTCTCACTTGTTCTCTAAAATACCACATCCACCTCCAACCCTCCACAGGGCCTTCTGGGACTTTGGTGCCCCACTAAACCACAGATATGGGCTTTCAACGCCAGCCTGGCTGTGATCACACTCCCCTGGAATTCCTCGGTACACCAGCGCTCCCATTCCTGATTATCGGCCCTTTCACAGCGATTACATTTTTGTATGAGTGATGCCGCAGTTATTCTGGAGGAGAGGCTTCAAAACCAGACTGGTTAGTGAAAGAGAAATGTGAGATACACGTTTACATTGCTAGATTAAATTCTCAGACATTTTTAAGAGACTTCTTTGAGCAGGTGCAAAATGAAACTTTTCTCAACATCTCCAGACAGTAAGATCTGCTGACCTCGGATGAGACCGCCGATAGGTCTGAATTTAAAGTACTACATATTTAATAATGGATTAACACACATGTAACAGAAGGTTCAACATGTGAGACATTAGTGGACAAATTATAATAACGCTTAATTCGCATAGCACTTTCATACACAGCATGCAGCTTAACGTACCCAAAAATTAAGACATTCAATTGAAGTTCAATGTTATAAGCGCACATGCAGCCTGTGTGCAATAAGCCCAAGGAGGTCAAATAAGTGAGAATAATAGAGTCAACAAAATAATAAATACAAAAAAGACCAAAACAATTAAAAATGTTGAATTAAAAAAATCATGTTACGCAGTTTTGGTTCGACACAAAAGGTATGTCTGCATGGACAAGTTCATATGTGAGAATTGAAGGCATTTGATTCTCACTGTTAACATGCGCCGCTTCTCAACATCAGGCCTCTGTGTGCTGCAGTCGAATAGAAGTCGTTTCCAAATAGTAACCCTGTCATAAATTCAGAATATGGGAAGTTCATTTTGCCTTTATGTCGTATAAAATGTTAGTTGTTCATCAATGTCAGTGAGCTTTGATTTACAGCTTAGTGCATGTTGTCCAAATGCAGGATGTATGTGGCCTATTCTGTCCTAATTTAAAGAATGTTCCTCTTCTATGACTCGTCTTGCCACCCGATGACTAATCCTCCTGAAGATAGACACAGCTTTCCACTCCTAAAAAAACCACTGACAGATTTTGACATTTAGTTACCGTTGTTAGCTCGCTGCTTCAGCTCTTCACTCTTACTTTTCTCCAGTACAGTAGAGGAACAGTACTTATATTTGAGAGCAAAAATAACAAAGCAGGTGCTCTTATAAGTGGACATTTGCCTCTTTAATTTGCCATTTCATGAACTCACAAATCAGTCAAGTACTAATTGTAATCTTTTATAACTGACGAGTACCTCAGCCAGTGTGTGACTCAGTGCTGCAGCTGCATAGCAACACCACTTCAAAGTTAAAGGACCTCTCTTTCATGTAGTGTTCCTGTTATTTTGTCCATGACACGTAATAAATAATGTGGATAATCAATAGGGGGCGCCAGCGATCAAAAAATAAGAGGTGTTCAAGTTCCAACCTGCTGGATTCAGTATAGCAACCAAACAAAACAAGTGATGGGAATTGTGTGTGTGTGTGTGTGTGTGTGTGTGTGTGTGTGTGTGTGTGTGTGTGTGTGTGTGTGTGTGTGTGTGTGTGTGTGTGTGTGTGTGTGTGTGTGTGTGTGTGTGTGTGGAGAACAGTGGACATACTTTATCAGCCGGTGCCATCTACCTCCTGGTTTCTGATTGGCCAAAACACTAAATAACAGTTTAATGAGTGAGGGTTGACTCAGCAGGTCAGAATGAAACTGACCGTCGATGATGATAAGGGTGTGTGTGTGTGCATGCTAAACCTTTTAAGGGTTAAACACTCCCTCATTATTTGCTTTAAAGGTGAGGTTTGCACTTTCCTCCTACATTTTCAAACATAAACTAAGAAAGGACAAAGTAACCATCTTTTAGTATAAACAAATTCATGAAATGAAGTAAAAAAGCCTACAAATGAACTTGACCTAAACTTGAACTGTAGGGTAAACACGACTTTAGACCTGTATTTATATTTATATTTATACCTACCTTTATCAAATAAATCAGTTCATAGATTTGTATCCCTGCCTTTTGTTTTCAAGTTGTCCATCCATCTTCATGTCTTATTGCTATACGCTACTATGTCTCAGGAATGCCTTGAGGAATCTCAAGGATGAAAGAATTATAATTTGGTGGGAAAAAAGGTCAATACGCATGAAACATGTTTTTGTCCATAACTTAAATTAACTTTGACAATTTGATACACATTTCTAATTGGACAAACAGACAAGGACGTAAACTACAACTTGACTGGCTGGTGAAGAATTACAGATGCAAGTCGGCCACTTAAGATCAACTTGTCGCATTTTACAATAATAGTCATAATAGGCAGGACTGTTTTTCATTTTCAAACAATTTCCAATATCCAAAACGGCTAGTTACTACAGGTGTAAGATAAAAGTGAGAAGAAGAAGAATTCATAATATTGTAACTAATCATTGTTGTTCCTGTTGAAGTCCATTGGTAACCGACTGAATTCAAACTAATCTCCATCAAGAAGGAAACTAGAAACATATAACAGCCATCTTTCAAGCCTTTGAGGGTCGTTGTCCTATATTCATAACCAATTGTATGGACTATCACTTTTAAACTTGCAGGTACAGTATAAGCTTGCACATATGTGTGTGTGTACAAGTTTGTAACATGAGTCTATGGGATGTTTGTGTGTGTGTGTGTACAGTATGTGTGTGTGTGTGTGTGTGTGTGTTCCCCCTGACACACATACCAGGCTGCTGAATCACCTGATGACTCCCGAACAAAACCCTGCATCCCGTTTAACTTTCTACTGAGATCCTATCAACAGCTGCACCTGTCCTCTCTTTGAACACGTGTGTGGCCTTGTTTTTAACATCTATACTTACAACAGGAGACAGGCAAACACACACACACACACACACACACACACACACACACACACACACACACACACACACACACACACACACACACAAACACCACAAACATACACAGGATGAGAAAAGAGGAGAAGATGAACGGTGTTGACTTAAAGGGGATTAGGAGCAGGGAGTGGAGGAGTTGCATGTGAGGATTACTCAGACTGCATTGACTTTCTGCATGTGTTATACTGGGAAA